>NC_052318.1:49020101-49321719 GCF_016432855.1 Salvelinus namaycush | reverse complement strand
ACGCTATCAGCAGTTACTGCCTTTTTGCTTGGTAGGGCAGAATGCAGTTTGAAGGTTTAGAGGCCATGAGTATTTTCATGAATGTGTCAAGAGATATATAATTCAAAAGGTTGAGTGTCTCCCTTGATCCTACGTCCTGGCAGTGTTGTGCAGACTCAGGACAACTGAGCTTCGGAGAAATACGCAGATTCAAAGAGGTGTCCGTAATTTGCTTTCTCATGATCGTGATCTTTTCGTCAAAGAAGTAAATTAATTTATCACTGATGAAAGGAAAGCAATCCTCTCTTGGGGAATGCTGCTTTTTAGTTAGCTTTGCGACAGTATCAAACCGAAAATTTGGATTGTTCTTATTCTCCTCAATTAAGTTGGAAAAAAATAGGATGATCGAGCAGCAGTGAGGGCTCTTCGATACTGCATGGTACTGTCTTTCCAAGCTAGTCGGAAGACTTCTAATTTGGTGTAGCGTCATCTCCGTTCCAATTTTCTGGAAGCTTTCTTCAGGGCTCGGGTATTTTCTGTATACCAGGGAGCTAGTTTCTGATGACAAATGTTTTTAGGGGTGCGACTGCATCTAGGGTATTATGCAAGGCTCAATTTAGTTCCTCAGTTAGGCGGTTTATTTTAGATTTTTGTACTCTGACGTCCTTGGGTAGGTGGAGGGAGTCTGGAAGGGCATCTAGGAATCTTTGGGTTGTCCAAGAATTTATAGCACGGCTTTTGATGATCCATGGTTGATGTCTGAGCAGATTATTTGTTGCGACTGCAAATGTAATAAAATGGTGGTCCAATAGTCCAGGATTATGAGGAAATATATTAAGATCCACAATATTTATTCCACGGGACAAAACTAGGTCCAGAGGATGACTGTGGCAATGAGTGGGTCCGGAGACATGTTGTACAAAACCCACTGAGTCGATGATGGGTCCGATAGCCTTTTTGAGAGGGTCTGTGGCCTTTTCCATGTGGATTTTAAAGTCACCTTAAAGTAGAATATTATCTGCCATGACTCCATGGTCTGATAGGAATTTAGGGAACTCAGTGAGAAACGCTATATACGGCCCAGGAGGCCTGTAAACAGTAGCTATAAAAAGTGATTGAGTAGGCAGCATAGATTTCTTGACTAGAAGCTCAAAAGATGAAAACGCAGTCATTTTTGGGGGGGGTAAATTGACATTTGCTCTCGTAAATGTTAGCAACACCTCCGCCTTTGCGGGATGCGCGGGGATATGGTCACTAGTGTAACCAGGAGGAGAGGCCTCATTTAACACAGTAAATTCATCAAGCTTAAGTCATGTTTCAGTCAGGTCAATCACATCAAGATTATGATCAGTGATTAGTTCATTGACTGTAACTGTGTTTGAAGTGAGGGATCTAACATTAAGTAGCCCTATTTTGAGATGTGAGGTATCACAATCTCTTTCAATATTGACAGGAATGTAGGAGGTCTTTATTGCAATGAGATTACTAAGGCGAACAACACCCTGTTTAGTTTTGCCCAACCTAGATCGAGGCATAGACACTCAACGGGGATAGCTGAGCTGACTACACTGACTGCTGGTGGCAGACTCCACTAAGATGGCTGCCTGGCCTGCACCCTATCTCATTGTTTAGCTAAAAGAGTTAGAGCCCTGTCTATATTCATAGATAAGATGAGAGCACCCCTTCAGCCAGGATGGAGTCCGTCACTCCTCAGCCAGGCTTGGTCCTGTTTGTGGGTGAGTCCCAGAAGAGGGCCAATTATCTACAAATTCTATCTTTTGGGAGGGGCAGAAAACAGTTTTCAACCAGTGATTGAGTTGTAAGACTGCTGTAGAGCTCATCACTCCCCCTAACTGGGAGGGGGCCAGAGACAATTACTCGATGCCGACACATCTTTCTAGCTGAGTTACACACTGAAGATATGTTGCGCTTGGTGACCTCTGACTGTTTCATCCTAACATTGTTGGTGCCGATGGGGATAACAATATCCCTATACTCTTTACAATCACCAGTTTTAGCCTAAGCCAGCACCATCTTCAGATTAGCCTTATTGTCAGAAGCCCTGCCCCCTGGTAAACAGTGTGTGATTGCTAGATGATTCTTAAATTTGTCAGAGGTAATAGTGGGAGGCTTCGGCGTCTCAGACCCCGTAATGGGTGGAGGAGAGACCAGAGAAGGCTCGGCCTCTGACTCCGACTCGTTGCTCAATGGGGAGAAACGGTTGAAAGTTTCTGTCGGCTTAATGAGCGACACCGGTTGAGCATTCCTACAGCATTTCCTTCCAGAAGCCATGATAAAATTGTCCGGCAGCGGGGACTGTGCGAGGGGATTTATACTACTATCTGTACTTATTGGTGGCACAGACACCGTTTCATCCTTTCCTACACTTAAATTACCCTTGCATCTGAAGCTGGGCTTGCAGCACGGCTATCTTCACCGTAAGGTAATCGTTCTCCTGAATATTATGAGTACAGCGACTGCAATTAGAAGGCATAATGTTAATGTTACTACTTAGCTGCGGCTGGTGGAGGTCCTGTAGAACCATTTCCAGATAAAGCGTCCGGGGTGAAAAGTTGAAAGAAAATAAGTTGAGTGAGGAAAAATATATATATATAAAAACGGTAAAGTTGGCAGGTAGCAAAGTAACATTAGCAACAAACCACAAGTCCACAAGTTGTGACCGGAAATGACATATGGGTATTCGAACACTGCTTGGGTATGTGAGTATATTGATAAAATGTGTATGCACAGTTGAAGTCGGAAGTTTACATACACCTTAGCCAAAAACATTTAAACTCAGTTTTCACAATTCCTGACATTTAATCCTAGTAAAAATTCCCTGTCTTAGGTAGGTTATGATCACCACTTCATTTTAAGAATGTGAAATGTCAGAATAATAGTAGAGAGAATGATTTATTTCAGCTTTTATTTCTTTCATTACATTCCCAGCGGGTCAGAAGTTTACACACTCAATTAGTATTTGGTAGCATTGCCTTTAAATTGTTTAACTTGGGTCAAACGTTTCGGGTAGCCTTCCACAATATGAATTTGGCCCATTCCTCCTGACAGAGCTGGTGTAACTGAGTCAGGTTTGTAGGCCTCCTTGCTCGCACACGCTTTTTCAGTTCTGCCCACAAATTTTCTATGGGATTGAGGTCAGGGCTTTGTGATGGCCACTCCAATATCTTGACTTTGTTGTCCTTAACTTGTTATGGATAGGGGGCAGCATTTTCACGTTTGGATGAAAAGCGTGCCCAGAGGAAACTACCTGCTACTCAGCCCCTGTCACGCCCTGACCTTAGAGATCCTTTTTATGTCTCTATTTTGGTTGGTCAGGGCGTGAGTTGGGGTGGGCATTCTATGTTTTTGTTCTATGTTGTCTATTTCTATGTGTTTGGCCGGGTGTGGTTCTCAAATCAGAGGCAGCTGTCTATCGTTGTCTCTGATTGAGAACCATACTTAGGTATCCTTTTCCCACCTATGTTTTGTGGGTAGTTGTTTCCTGTTTTGTGTCTACATCAGACAGGACTGTTTCGTTTTGTTATTTTTTGTTCTAGTGTTCAGTATTATTAAAAGTCATGAACACGTACCACGCTGCACCTTGGTCCTCTCCTTCCTCAGACGAACGTCGTTACAGTCCCAGTTGCTAATATATACATATTATGAGTATAGTTGGATAGAAAACACTCTGAAGTTTCTAAAACTGTTTGAATGATGTCTGTGAGTATAACAGAACTCATATGGCAGGCAAAAACCTGAGAAAAAATCCAACCAGGATGTGGGAAATCTGAGGTTGGTCGTTTTTCAACTCATTCCCTATTGAAGATAGTGGGATACGGGTCACATTGCACTTCCAAAGGCTTCCAATGGATGTCCACAGTCTATAGAACCTTGTTTGATGCTTCTACTGTGAAGTGGGGCCGAATGAGAGGGGAATGAGTCAGAGGTCTGCCAGAATGCCTTGAGCTCGTGACGCTCGTTCACGTGAGAGCGAGCTCTGTTCCATTGCTTTTCTGAAGACAAAGGAATTCTCCGGTTGGAACATTATTGAAGATTTGTTAAAAACATCCTAAAGATTGATTCTATACTTCGTTTGACATGTTTCTACGGACTGTAATATGACTTTGTCTGAACTTTTGCCTGGACCTGCCCGCGCGTCGTGAGTTTAGATTGTGTACTGAACGCGCGAACAACAAGGAGGAATTTGGACATAAATGGACTTTATGGAACAAATCAAACATTTATTGTGGAACTGGGATTCCTAGGAGTGCATTCTGACGAATATCATCAAAGGTAAGTGAATATTTATAATGCTATTTCTGACTTATGTTGACTCCAACATGGCGGATATCTTCTTGGGTTGTGTTGGTCTCTGAGTGCCGTACTCAGATTATTGCATGGTTTGCTTTTTCCGTAATTTAAAAAAAACCTGACACAGCGGTTGCATTATTAAGTAGAAGTATATCTTTAAATCTGTGAATAACACTTGTATCTTTTATCAATGTTTATTATGAGTATTTCTGTGATTTGATGTGGCGCTGTGCAAATTCACGGGATGTTTTGGAGGCAAAGCCAAATGTAAACTGAGGTTTTTGGATATAAATATGAACTTGATTGAACAAAAAATACATGTATTGTGTAACATGTTTTCCCGGGAGTGTCATTGATGAAGAATATCAAAGGTTAGTGATTAATTTTTATTTTATTTTATTTTATCTCTCTTATTTCTGCTTTTTGTGACTCCTCTCTTTGGTTGGAAAATCACTATTTGCTGACCTAAGATAATGATGTGTTCTGCTTTCACCTAAAAGCCTTTTTGAAATCGGACATTGTGGTTGGATTAACGAGAATTGTATTTTTAAAATGGTGTCTAATACTTGTATGTTTGAGAAAATTGAATTATGAGATTTCTGTTGATTGAATTTGGTGTCCTGCAATTTCATTGGCTGTTGGCGAGGGGTTCCGCTAGCGGAATGGGGGAACAGGGTAGCGGAACCCCAGTCCTAGACAGGTTAAGAATATTGCTAGTAGTAATCATTTGTCATACAATAAATAATTTGTCTGGATTTCCTAAATCAGAAATGCCCTAAACTAAACTGTTGTTCTGGTCTATCCTCTCTTGAGGTTATGGCAAAGGTGACCACAGATGGTATCTAGATACATGAAAGGGATAATTTGACCAAGAACAGTGTGATCATCAACTCCCCCTAACCGGCTGAATCAATGTCGACAACGGCGTTCAGTATGGTCCTGCACCACTCATACCATGAGACCGAGCCAGCAACCAGTCGAAGCTATCAACTGCCTTTTCTGTCATGCCTTTTACTCTCAGGAGTGTGACACGAGTCCACGTCGAGTGAGCATGGAAAGAGATCCTGTCAACTTCTTTCATGCTGCTGGTGTACTGGTAGGAAAATGGATAAGACATAATGGACTGTAAAGGACAGTGTCGGCTCAGGTGAGAGACATCATCAAGGGCCATCCACTTTGAACATATGCCATTTGGGAGGAAGAACTGAAACTATCTGAAGAAGAACATGAAGACACACCAGAAGGATGAGAGCCGGGAAACAGGGGGTGGTCAACCGTGTCCGTAATTGATTTAGGCTTATCCAAAATGATTTATTTGGGGTATCAGGTTGATTGTGGAGGTCTGCACACTGTGCAATGTATAGTAATTTTGACTAAGAATGCATTGCGATACCAATCTGTCATTACCACAAGTGATGAGAATAGTTCATGCTGGAAATATAAGATGAATATACTGTTTGTAAATGTACATTCTAACTGTGTCGATGTATGCTATATTGAGGGTCTTGAATTTGAGTGATAGACTCAACGTGGAGCATTGAAGACTGTCATTCTAAATTTGGATTGTATAACATTGAATGTAGGGGTTTTCTTTTACAATGTTATCAGAATTCTAATGTTAAAGTGCATCAATACATATGGCTTTCTGGATGATACAGTACAATTGACTTGAGCATGTTTTAGTATGTTTATAACTGTGTATGCGTTTGAGCAGTAGTGACTAACGTGTTATGGGTTAGATAGAATGATTTATTTGTACATACTGGGCACATGTTTGAGACAGAATGTTTGCATAAGATTGCGCCAAATGATAGCTGTACATTCATAACTCGGGGTGAGGGTAACTTGACTATTGTAGTGGAACATCTGAAAGAGATCAGCGGTGGTATTGCAAATGAACACCAACCAGACAACAATTGGAATCCATTTGGATGGGTTCAGGCATTATTTGGTGTTATAGGAGCTACAATATTTAATTGGTTGATTTATGGCTTAGTGTTTTTCTTTCAATAAATGCTTATTATAACTTGTGTTAAGAAATTGTGCAGCTAAGCCTTTGATCCTTCTTGCCATGCCACTACTGACCCTTGAAGGAGACGCCTAAGAACCCTATCTACCTGATTTACATCCTATGTCTGATTACATGTCTGATGAAGATGATAATCCATAAAACCAAGGTAAAAACATTTACTTAATGGTGCAGCATGTCCATAGGCAATGCTCACAGTGGGGGGTATGTGAATGATTCTCCCAAGGTAGACTTAAGTCTGTCGTGACATTGTATCATTAATGTGACGACTGCTATTAGTCGAATAATTAACTGTGTTTATAATTATGTGATTAATTAGGTAACCATTAAGTCAGTAACCTGGGGCACCATGGGAAGTTTGTTTAATGAGTTACCGTTTACCAAATTAACTCAAACAATATAAGAATATCGATTTCCTAGCAGACACTAATTAAAACTTCTTGACGCTAGGGGTCAGATTTTTTTATATTTTTAAAATAACGTTCCCAAGGTAAACGGACTATTTCTCAGGTCCAGATCGTAGAATATGCATATAATTTACAGATTAGGATAGAAAACACTCCAAAGTTTCCAAAACTGTCAAATATTGTCTGTGAGTATAACAAAACTGATTCTGCAGGCGAAAACCTGAGAAAATCTAACCCGGAAGTGATATTTAAAAAAAAAAACATCTGTGTTTCCTGGCCAGTCTTTCTTCCATTTAAAGGGGTATCAACCAGATTCCTTTTCCAATGGCTTCCTCAGGCTGTGACCAGGCTTTAGACATAGTTTCAGGCTTTTATTTTGAAAAATGAACGAGATTTTTCAAAAGTAGTCAGGTGTCCTCTGAATAGTTCCTGCGCACGAGAGGGGAGATCTCCATTTTCCTTTTCTCTCTTATTGAATAGGTTACGGTCCGGTTGAAATATTATCGATTATGTTTGTTATAAACAACCTGAGGATTGATGGCGTTTTTTTGTTATAAAAGTAATATTTATCGAACAAAAAGAACATTTGTTGTGTAACTGGGAGTCTCATGAGTGCAAACATCCGAAGATTATCAAAGGTAAGCGATTAATTTTATTGCTTTTCTGACCATGCTAATTTGGGGCTAGCTGTTGTAGCATTGATTGATACTCACAAAAGCTTGGATTTCTTTCTCTGTAAAGCATATTTTCAAAATCTGACACGATAGGTGGTATATTTCACTTGTGATTGCATGGTTATAAATATTTTTGAAATTGGCGCCCTGCAATTCAGCGGTTGTTTAGGGAAATGATCCCGCTAAAGGGATCTGTGCGCAGAGAGGTTAATTAATTTCCTAATCAGTCTCATCCTGAATGTCGCATAATTCGTAAATCTGCATAAACCCGGGTCTCACTAAATCATTCTGTACCACACAAATTAGGTTGATTATTTATTTACTAACAAGCTAAATGATAATATAAGATACACATACACAAACGGTCTAGGTTATTGGTTATAACTTCATACAATGGCAGAAAGGTCCCTATCGGACCAACACAATATGTGTCACGATTGTCGTAATGAGCGGACCAAGGCGCAGCGTGATCGAAGTTCCACATCTTTATTACGGAAAACTTAAACAAAAACAATAAAGAAACGTGAAAGTAGTGGTGCACATGCACAAATACAAAACAATATCCCACAAACACAGGTGGGAAAAATGGCTACCTAAATATGAACCCCAATTAGAGGCAACGATTACCAGCTGCCTCTAATTGGGAACCATACAAAACACCAACATAGAAATATTGAACTAGAACACCCCCTAGTCACGCCCTGACCTATTACACCATAGAGAACCATAGAGAACCCCCCCAAAGGTGCGGACTCTGGCCGCAAAACCTGAAACCAAATGGGGGGGTTAGGGGGGGTGACTAGTGTCGTTGCGCTGGGCTGAACGCCGTGCCTGGACTGGGCACCGGCGCAGAGGAAGGCTCCGGCCATGGCGCCGGGCTGAACGCCGTGCTTGGACTGGGCATCGGCGCAGAGGAAGGCTCCGGCCTAGGAGCGGGACTGGGGAGGCGCACTGGAGGCCTGGTGCGTGGAGCCGGCACAGGTGGCACCGGACTGGTGACACGCACTTCAGGGAGTGTGCGGGGAGCTGGCACAGGACGTACTGGACTGGGGAGGCGCACTGGAGGCCAGGTGCGTGGAGCCGGCACAGGTGGCACCAGACTGGTGACACGCACTTCAGGGCGAGTGCGGGGAGCTGGCACACCCCCTAGTCACGCCCTGACCTACTACACCATAGAGAACCAAGGGCTCTCTATGGTCAGAGCGTGACAATGACACGTGTTACACAAAATGTAGATTTAAAGAAAGAGAGAAAGTGCACAAGATAGAAACACACTTTTTGGAATTTTTGTAGAACGGAACGAGGCTGTAGTTTTCTGAACATAACGCGCAACCCAAATGGCGTTTTTTTGTTATAAAAGTAATATTTATCGAACAAAAATAACATTTGTTGTGTAACTGGGAGTCTCATGAGTGCAAACATCCGAATTGTATTTACTTGTTGAAAGTCTCCGTTGGGTATCTCTTCGTGGACCGAGTTCCGCTTAGAAGGTTTAGCCGACGACCTTCTCCTCCTCCTTCTCCTTCGTTATCGGGTGTAAGTCTCTGATTGTCCACACAATGTCAGTGTCCTTTCTCTTAGTGATCTGTTCCCTTGCACTCATTCTGTGAGAGTGGACTTCCGAGGAGGCTAGTCAGCCGTGTCGAAGCTCCCAGCTTGGGTAGGAGGGCCATGTAGACAACGGATGACTGAAAGCGAATAATCGGTTGGTTCTTCTTGAAATCACCTTCTTAGATACAGTAATCAACCGTAGCCTTGAATGTTAGGTTCCTTTGTCCTCTTCCTCGTGTTGCGTTTTGGGATCGCGACTATCTTCGATCATGCTGCAGCTGTGGTCCTTTTAGTCTGTATGTAAATTCTTAGCTTACAGGTTTTATACCCATGGGTCACAAAGGGGCGTTTCCATCTTTATGACATGCTCTCTGGGTTCCCTGTGGCATAGCTCGTTACAAGGCAAGGTATCAGGATTTTACTCTGATCTAGTTTAGACAACTAAATTCACAGTTCATCTTTACAAAAACATTATCTTTGATCTGGATATTTTCTACATGTCGCACAGTATGTAAACATCATGTACATATGAAAACTCGTCAAGTTACAATGTTTTCATTATAACGTCGTCATTTAACGTTTAATAACATAATGAAAATGACATTCATTTTCATATTCCATCTATCATTGTTACCACCATTTTGGCTGATGAAATATATTGTCCCAAAGTCCATTCATTTGATGTTCTGTGGTTTTGGGCTGTAAACTCTCCATAAGTGCCACACAAAGTCTTTCCAGTCCCAAACACTTACAGGACCAAGGATTCATCTGCTGCCTTCAGATTTACAATGGGCGTGAGGTGTCATAACCCCCCCCACCCCCCCCCATCAATCCCTCTATACCTCTCCCCCTCTGCGGGAGTGAGGGATATCTCTGTAGAACTGTGATCCACGGTAAGCTGATCCTCACAGGCCAGTCATGACCGGGCGTACAGCCATGGTGACCCTGTGGCAATATGAACAGTCTCTTCGAAGCGATTGCCTTGTGTGTGGTGATAAAGTATATACTGATGTTTAAAATCATATGTTCCTTTCCCCCTTCTTGGAATGAATTGCACTATATGGAGGGTTGAAACTCAATGACAATGGAGGTAATTTATGATTGTAATGTACTAAGAGTTAGACAGTCTTCAATTTTTCCTCATGTTAATGCTTGCTTGATGAAAATGCTTATATGTAAATGTCCTATTATTGTAGGTTGAGAGTCATCTCAAAAGGTTGGCGATGTGGTGGAAATGTAAATATCAATTACATACTGCACTGTTTAATTAGGCACACTGTGCTGTTTTTACTTAAGAGAATTGTCTATTGTGATATGTCAATATTTTTACTGATACAAGCTTGTCGTGTGACTTAGTCATAAGTCTGGGCGTACCGATAAGAGCCGTTTGGGGTACGACTGCAGTAAGTGAGATCCTGTTGTTTTGACAATCTACAGGAACTTAAATGGAAACATGCAGGAAGGAACAGACAATGGTGGCAAAGTCAGGCGATCTACACAGACAAAATAAACACCATGTTCCCCACCCCTGTTTGCACCCATTTGCTAAACTGCCACGTAGACAAAATAGATTGTACTGTTTCTATAAGAGGAGAGACAACTCTGTTCGTTGGGCCTTAAATATGCACTATTGAAGAGCATGGTTAACTGCTCAATTTTTACACATCTTAAAGTACAATTGTTGTTTGAAAGAATCTGCAGTCTCTCTTCCTATAGAATTTCTGACGGAAAGTCCCCCTTACCTCCCTTCTCTTGAAGGGACCCGTGATCCCACATCTAATAGAATGTCATATTTTAGAAAAGTTACAAGCTAAGAAAAAAATGAGATTTTGTTAAATTACTTTGTCTTTACACATCTATTCACTACTGGCCGAATGCAGTCGCCATCCACTTCAGCTAGCATTTCCTGTTTTACAGTTTCTCAATTGCTTAGACACAATTCCTGGAACAACTCAGCATTTTCTCAAATCTTCACACACAATTTTAAAAACACACCCCCAACGGTACAAACATCTAACTTCTGGAGTCCCAATTCAAACTTTGCCCTCAGACAACACACACAAGCTGTCAAAAACACAGACTACATGACTGTTTGTTACACACTGGAGGGATTCATTCAAAACACTGCTACCAAACTGTTTAGAATAGGTTTTCAGATAAATAATTTGGAACTTTGTAAAAGTTACTGTAACACATTACTATACAGTACTGTATTGATATGCTGGAGAGATGAGCCATACTGTAAAAATTCTGCACAGTATAGCAATTACCTGCACATATTGGAATTGTTGCTCCTTAACTATGTTTGGATTCCTTTCAAAAGGCACACGGTACAGCTGCTTTGTCCTTATGTGGTTCTTCTAAACGATCCGGTCAATGGTAGAAATGCTGACCATTCCTTGGAAGACTACAGTACCTGGTCTTCAACTATTTGGGTTTGAATTTCCCTCAAACAGATGGCATTATTACACCATTCTGTATACTTCTGGCCCTTCTTTGGACACTGTTAACAACCTTCCAGACGAGCTTCAATGCCATACAACTCTCCTTCCGTGGCCTCCAATTGCTCTTAAATACAAGTAAAACTAAATGCATGCTCTTCAACCGATCGCTGCCTGCACCTGCCCGCCCAACCAACATCATTACTCTGCACGGTTCTGACTTAGAATATGTGGACAACTACCTAGGTGTCTGGTTAGACTGTAAACTCTCCTTCCAGACTCACATCAAACATCTCAAAGTTAAATCTAGAATTGGCTTCCTATTTCGCAACAAAGCATCCTTCACTCATGCTGCCAAACATACCCTTGTAAAACTGACCATCCTACTGATCCTCGACTTCGGCGATGTCATTTACAAAATAGCCTCCAATACCCTACTCAATAAATTGGATGCAGTCTATCACAGTGCCATCCGTTTTGTCACCAAAGCCCCATATACTACCCACCACTGCGACCTGTACGCTCTCGTTGGCTGGCCCTCGCTTCATACTCGTCGCCAAACCCACTGGCTCCAGGTCATCTACAAGACCCTGCTAGGTAAAGTCCCTTATCTCAGCTCGCTGGTCACCATAGCAGCACCCACCTGTAGCACGCGCTCCAGCAGGTATATCTCTCTGGTCATCCCCAAAACCAATTCTTCCTTTGGCCGCCTCTCCTTCCAGTTCTCTGCTGCCAATGACTGGAACGAACTACAAAAATCTCTGAAACTGGAAACACTTATCTCCCTCACTAGCTTTAAGCACCAGCTGTCAGAGCAGCTCACAGATTACTGCACCTGTACATAGCCCATCTATAATTTAGCCCAAACAACTACCTCTCCCCCTACTGTACCCCTTAGCTCCTTTGCACCCCATTATTTCTCTCTACTTTGCACATTCTTCCACTACAAATCTAGTGTTCCAGTGTTTTACTTGCTATATTGTATTTACTTCGCCACCATGGCCTTTTTTTTGTCATTTTTTTTTGCCTTTACCTCCCTTATCTCACCTAATTTGCTCACATTGTATATAGACTTATTTTTCTACTGTATTATTGACTGTATGTTTGTTTTACTCCATGTGTAACTGTGTTGTATGTGTTGAACTGCTTTGCTTTATCTTGGCCAGGTCGCAATTGTAAATGAGAACTTGTTCTCAACTTGCCTACCTGGTTAAATAAAGGTGAAATTAAAAATTAAAACTATTATTGGCATTCACCAGATTCACCAGGGCAGTCTCCTGCACAGCTGTGAGAAGTCTCCGCCTACCTCCAATAGATGGAGTTCTCTCAGTTCTGCAAAAATGAAATTAGACCATTACTGACCCATTACTGCGGTAAAAAGTACACTGAGAACAAAGTGGGGATTCAGTCTATATGCACTACAACATTACATGCATCACAGTAACAAGGCAAATGACCTGTTTTCCATTCTGAAAGTACGGACAATGGATGCCACCGTGTAACGGCTTAGGTAGTGTTGCACCTGATGTCCAGCTTCTCTCATCTGAGATTACTTGTCGTTGTCATGCTCTCTGTTGTCTTGCAACTTCGGCATTGTCAGGATCCATTGTTCCAAAGCACATGGACATGCCCCTAGGCCCTATTTATTGATCCTGCAATTCTGATAGGTGTGTTAACAATTTTGAGGCTTAGTGTTTGCACCTGGAGAAAGGTGTGCTCTTTGAGTTTAGGTTGTGATGACTTGAGTTAATTATATAACGAATATATAGTGCAATGAATGATTTATTTGGCCACTTGTGTAAGATTTTGCAGAAAGAGTTTTGACACGTGTGTAAACAGGTGAATAGTGTTTACGGTTATGGGAAATGTGTGTGTGTTTTGGGGAATGACGTAAGGATATGGGTTTTTGTGATACAGGAACAAGTTTTTGTGTTTAAACAACTGAGAAAAATTGTAGAAATCTATGTATAGCACTTTGGATGAAGTGTCAAACATGTGACACAGGCTGTATTGTTATGATTATTTATATATTGGTACTGTATGTACAGTAAGGTATCCAATATCCTTAAAACTGACATGGTTTGAAGTTACTATTATTAGTCCTGCGTCAAGTCTAAAATAAGGTTGAATTGTAGAGCATTTACAGAATAACCTGTGTTGTATAATGTTTTTATCCACTAGATGGCAGTAATGTCCTACCACCTTCAAAGAGGTCTAATGTGAGAGTTTTTCTATTCACCCTTTAAGTACTGAGCAAATGTAAAAATTCCTGAAATTCCCTGAATGTTGCGTTTATGGATACTAGATATACTACATACCACACAAAAGTATGTGGACACCTACTCATCGAATATCTCATTCCAAAATCATGGGGATGAATATGGAGTTGGTCCCCCCTTTGCTACTATAAATGCCTTCACTCTTCTGGGAAGGCTTTCAACTCGATGTTGGAACATTGCTGTGGGGACTTGCTTCCATTCAGCCACAAGAGCATTAGTGAGGTTGGGCACTGATGTTGGGCTATTAGGCCTGGCTCGCAGTCGGCGTTCCTATTCATCCCAAAGATTTTCGATAGGGTTGAGGTCAGGGCTCTGTGCAGGCCAGTCACGTTCTTTCACACCGATCTCGACAAACCATTTCTGTATGGGCCTCGCTTTTTTTATACACCTGTCATTAATGGGCGTGGCTGAAATAGTCGAATCCAATCATTTGAAGGGGTGTCCACATACTTATGCATATACAGTTGAAGTCGGAAGTTTACGTACACCTTAGCCAAATACATTTAAACTCAGTTTTTCACAATTCCTGACATTTAATCCTAGTAACAATTCCATGTCTTAAGTCAGTTAGGATCACCACTTTATTTTAAGAATTTGAAATGTCAGAATAGTAGTACAGAGAATGATTTATTTCAGCTTTTATTTCTTTCATCACATTCCCAGTGGGTCAGACGTTTACATACATAGTATTTGGTAGCATTGCCTTTAAATTGTTTAACTTGGGTCAAACATTTCGGGTAGCCTTCCACAATAAGTTTGGTGAATGTTGGCCCATTCCTCCTGACAGAGCTGGTGTAACTGAATCAGGTTTGTAGACCTCCTTGCTCGCTCACGCTTTTTCAGTTCTGCCCACACATTTTCTATGGGATTGAGGTCAGGGCTTTGTGATGGCCACTCCAATACCTTGACTTTGTTGTCCTTAAGCCATTTTGCCACAACTTTGGAAGTATGCTTAGGTACACCTCCAATTGACTCAAATTATGTCAATTAGCTTCTAAAGCCATGACATAATTTTCTGGAATTTTCCAAGCTGTTTAAAGGCACAGTCAATTTAGTGTATGTAAGCTTCTGACCCACTGGAATTGTGATACAGTGAATTATAAGTTAAATAATCTGTCTGTAATCTAATTTTAGAAAAATTACTTGTGTCATGCACAAAGTAGATGTCCTAACCGACTTACCAAAACTATAGTTTATTAACAAGAAATTTGTGGAGTGGTTGAAAAACAAGTTTTAATGACTCCAACCTAAGTGTATGAAAACTTCCGACTTCAACTGTATAGTATATGACAAGTTGTGATCCAGTCACATGTGACACGTGACATGCAAAGTTTAAGCGTCAAGTGGGTTTAAGTTGGTCATGTTGAGCCCCCAACTCCTGTCTGTAACTTTAAATATCTTAAATCAAGTTGGAGGTGTTGTCTGTACCTTGTGAATATTCCCTTTTACTGCACAAATACTCCCATTTGTTGTCTCTGCTATAAAATAAAGAGGAGGAGGCAAAGGCCTGAGGCTACAGCCCACTAACAAATGACCAGCCAGGCCACCACACACACTTGCAATGCACTCCTCTCCCAGCTCCCACCTACTTACACACATATAATTCAAGGAAGATCTAAGTCTGTGTTCACAAAGTGTCTCAGGGTAGCATTGCTGATCTAGAGTCACTGACCAGGTCCCTCTATGTATGTAGCAGATGAAGCTGCTGTTTTAGCACTGAGGACCAGACCCCTGATCCACTTACCATTGTAGAAAAAGTCACATGTAATAAGTCATTGTGGAGATGAGACAATTGTGACATTTTATTATAGGGAATATAATTCTAATTCAGACTCTTCGCACCTGTTTATTGGGCCACAGTGCATAAAATTATTCTAAAAATGTATATTTCATGCCCTTGCCTATGTAGACCTAAAGCTCATCAGTATTGAAAACCAAAGAAATGTGTGCTTTCATGGATATAAACAAAGATTTTTGGCATTCTTATCAACATTTCAGAAAAGGCCTAGTGAATTTTAAATTTGATTGTTTTCTTTAAGTTCAGTTGTATGTGGTAGCTTTTCATCCTTTCCAGCCATTTTAAAAATCTGAAACATGTTTCTGATGGTTGTCATGTCAATATCGCTGTTCTACAACCACCATCACTTTCATAAAACCCCTCTTTGATAGGTTACAATGTCTGCATTAATGGCATATGATTGGTTAAGGGGTTAAAGGGTGGGAATTGGAAAAACATTTAAAAGGAAAAACTCAACACGAAAATGGCTAATTTGATGCTGCTGCCACAGGGAGGCACCTCTCCCCGACTCCATCTAACAGGTTATGTCCAACTTTGGCAGTGCCATCATTCAGATTTGGACAACAATATCAAGGTAAAAAAAAACAGTATATCATTAGTTTTTATGTTGGTAATGATAATATTTAAAAAATTTATTTTTTTATTTTTTATTGATACGACGAGTCTGTATAACTAACTTTTTACACCTGGTGAGCTAACTAGCTACCAAACGAAGTAGACTTGAATAATAGAATTAGCTTGAAAGTGAGTTGACAATTTCTATCTGAGGAAAAAGTTTATATTATCTGATCAATGACATCCATATTTTTTAAGTATTGTATATGAAAAGCTTTATGAAGTGAATCAAAGATTTTTTTTAAATCTCCTCAGATAACTATGATGGCTTGTGTTGGTCAAGTAAGTCACTCAAGATGGAGCAAGGTAGCCTACTTGATTTAGCTCGTCTTGTCTTTTTGATGTTAATGTTGTCTTTGATAACAGTACAAAATAAAAAGCATTTGTCATTCGGTATTAGAGCTAAAAAAACAAACTGCCTAGTGATTATATTTTGTCCCTACCTAGCCAGCCAAAAGACAGAGGGTGTCATGCCCTAATCTGTTTCCCCTGTCCTTGTACTTCTCTCCACCCCCTTCAGGTGTCTCCCATCTTCCCCGCTTATCCCATGGGTATTTATACCTGTGTTTTCTGTCTGTCTGTGCCAGTTCGTCTTGTTTGTTCAAGCCAACCAGCGTTTTGTCTCAGCTCCTGTTTATTCCCAGTCTCTCTTTTTCTCGTCCTCCTGGTTTTCGACATTTACCTGTCCTGACCCTGTACCCGCCCACCTGACCACTGCCTGTCTCTGACCCTGAGCTTGCCGTCCTGTTCCTTTGCTCCACCTCTGGATTACCGACCTCTGCCTGACCTGGGCCTGCCTGCCGTCCTGTAGCTTGGCCTCTACTCTGGATTATCGACCCCTGCCTGCCTTGACCTGTCGCTTGCCTGCCCCTGTTGTTACAATAAACATTGTTACTTCACACAGTCTGCACTTGGGTCTTACCTTGATTCCTGATAGAGGGGAGCTGTGAAGGATAATTGGATGGCTATATTTTACAAGCTAGTCATATTCCCCCCTGGCTATATATTTCTTTAGGTGTTTGTTTATCTGTGATGTGATTCCTATAAAATAGTAAGCCTTTTGGCTGTTGATTATCGCCTGAACAGTATGATAATAGCATATAAATAATGACTTTGGTGTTCAGTTTGGTAACTAAAAGTTCCTGGTCTAGCTGGTTTGTGACTTTGCTACTTACAGGCATACATGGCCATATTATTTCAGTTATGGACTATCAGACATGCAATTATCAGACATGCTTTTTCAAATGTTATAATGAAAACCTTTGGATTATAAAATGTAATTTTGCCACCTTGATAACTTGTGTATTCAATATTCACTTTCATTGATTCTCTTAACTTTTTGTCAATCTTAGGTTATTCTTTAGAGGGGTTGTTACGGATTAATTTTCATTGTTTGTCTTTATATTTTATGTCTTTATAGTTTATAGTTTATAGTTTTAGAAATGGACATAGGAGACCAGTACCAGCGGATAATTCAGTCCCTATCCATGAGGAGGAGGACACTAATGGCAGATGAGCTGCCGGTTATTGCTGTGGAAGGCCTGCAGGACGAGGAGGACCATGAAGGTATGGCCTTAGAGGAAGATGCCCTTGATGCTGAGCTACTCGAAGAAGACGAGGATAAAAATAATGAGATCAAGTAGCCGGAGGAAGTTGACGAGCCACCACCTGAGGCCTCTCACCCAAGTTCTTCAACTGGAATATACGTATATACAGTATATATGCAGTACCAGTAAAAAGTTTGGACACAGCTACTCATTCAAGGGTTTTACTTTATTTTATTAATTGTAGAATAATAGTGAAGACATCAAAACTATGAAATAACACATATGGAATCATGTAATAACCAAAAAAGTGTTAAACAAATCAAAATATATTTTAGATTTTAGATTCTTCAAAGTAGCCACCCTTTGACTTGATGACAGCTTTTGCACACTCTTGGCATTCTCTCAACCAGCTTCATAAGGAATGCTTTTCCAACAGTCTTGAAGGAGTTCCCACATACACTACCGGGCAAAAGTTTTAGAAGACCTACTCATTCAAGAGTTTTTGTTTATTTTTTACTATTTTCTACATTCTAGAATAGTAGAAGACATTAAAACTATGAAATAACACATATGGAATCATGTAGTGACCGAAAATGTGTTAAACAATTCAAAATATATTTTATATTTGAGATTCTTGAAATAGCCACCCTTTGCCTTGATGACAACTTTGGACACTCTTGGCATTCTCTCAACCAGCTTCACCTGGAATGCTTTTCTAACAGTCTTGAAGGAGTTCCCACATATGCTGAGCACTTGATGGCTGCTTTTCTTTCACTCTGTGGTCTAACTCATCCCAAACCATCTCAATTGGGTTGAGGTCAGGTGATTGTGGAGGCCAGGTTATCTGATGCAGCACTCCATCACTATCCTTCTTGGTCAAATAGCCCTTACACAGCATGGAGGTATGTTGGGTCATTGTCCTGTTGAAAAACAAATGATAGTCCCACTAAGCATAAACCAGATGGGATTGTGTATCGCTGCAGAATGCTGTGGTACCATGCTGGTTAAGTGTGCCTTGAATTCTAAATAAATCACTGACAGTGTCACCAGCAAAGCACCCACATACTATCACACCATCTCCTCCATGCTTCACGGTGGGAACCACACATGCAGAGCTCATCCGTTCACCTACTCTGGATCTCACAAAGACACCGGCGGATGGAACCAAAAATCTCAAATTTGGACTCATCCGACCAAAGGACAGATTTCCTCCAGTCTAATGTCCATTGCTTGTGTTTCTTGGCCCAAGCAAGTTTCTTCTTATTATTGGTGTTCTTTAATAGTGATTTCTTTGCCGCAATTCAACCATGAAGGCCTGCAGTCTCCTCTGAACAGTTGATGTTGAGATGTGTCTGTTACTTTATTTGGGCTGCAATCTGAGATGCAGTTAACTCTACTGAGCTTATCTTCCGCAGCAGAGGTAACTCTGGGTCGTCCTTTCCTGTGGCGGTCCTCATGAGAGCCAGTTTCATCAGAGTGCCTGATGGTTCTTGCGACTGCACTTGAAGAAACTTTAAAAGTTCTTGAAATGTTCCGTATTGACTGACCTTCATGTCTTAAAGTAATGATGGACTGTCGTTTCTCTTTTCTTATTTGAGCTGTTCTTGCCATAACATGGACTTGGTCTTTTACCAAATAGGGCTATCTTCTATATACCACCCCTAGCTTGTCACAACACAACTGACTGGCTCAAACGCATTAAGAAGGAAAGAAATTCCACAAATGAACTTTTAACAAGGCACACCTGTTAAAGGCTAAGCTCTCGGCAACACACACTTCGGAGTGTGTGTCGAACAGCTTCATTATTGCAATAATGAATCAATTTTAAATGAAGATGATTGTTTGAAGAAATGACAAAGTCTCTCTCAGTACTATGAATTTCTATGACACCTTACGGACAGAGAGCTTGATTGGGTAGTGAATAAGGTGTTTTATATGAAGAAGTGTATTGCTGTTGTTGTTTTTGTTTGTGTTGTTTTTGTCTTGCTTCAATACAAATCACACCAGATTGTGTCTGCTGGATGGTTGGGATTTCTCCCTACGGATTAGCCCTCTGACTCCCTGACCCTGTAACTCTGCGGTGAGGTCGCCGATATGTTACTTTCAAATTTAACGATACAGCAGCGAATGTGAGGGAAAATGTTGTTGTCTGTAGAGATAGCATTGAATTGGTTTGTGCAGGTGACTGTGACCTCCTCCTCAGACCAATTGGCAGTACTTCCAGAACATTGTTCTGGGAACCAAAGGGGATATCTCAGTTTCAAGGTCTCAGCTTGGAGAGAAGAAGCCTCGTGAGGTATTGGTCGGTCACATGCAGGTGTAACCGATGTGAAATGGCTAGCTAGGTAGCGGTGGTACGCGCTAGCAGCCTTTCAATCGGTGACGTCACTTGCTCTGAGACTTGAAGTAGTGGTTCCCCTTGCTCTGCAAGGGCCGCGGCTTTTGTGGAGCGATGGGTAACGATGCTTCGTGGGTGACTGTTGTTGATGTGTGCAGAGGGTCCCTGGTTCGCGCCCGGGTATGGGCGAGGGGACGGACGTAAAGTTAAAACTGTTACACAGGAACCAAACGTTAATGATGAATTAATGATTAATAATGAATAATGTAAATCGTGCAATTATAACTTGTCTGTGAAAGCAGTATATAAGAGCTCCCGACCAACGTGTGCTATGGTGCATTAAGTTTGTTGGAACCTCTCCAGCTTGCTGATAATAAAGGATGATTAATTTAAGTTTGACTGAGTCCCTAGTGGCAATTTCCATGACACCATACTGTGTCCTTCTCCTGTGGGCACATTCTGAACCCCCTCACCCACAATATCAGCATTGACTGTAGCTTAACTGGATATTGTTGTATTGAATGTAAAAAAAATTGCTACGCAAAGGGCCAGATAGGTAACCATTTACAATAAACACTGTTAATTATTACCCTACTCAGTAAATAAGCACCAACCAGACAGAAGATCCAGCTAAGTTAGCTACAGAAATTAATGTAGAAATCTCCCCTTTCTACAGCAGGTTCCTCTGGCCGGGCTGCTTTATCTTGCAGCAGGTTGAGAGACTAACGTTAACTTACTTCCACTAGCTAGCTACTACTAGCTAGCATGAGGGACAAACTAATTTCCACTAGCTAGCATGACTATAGCCAGTAGCCAGGTAGGGTTTGCACCACTAATTGGTTTGCACCACCTGCTAGCTAGTCAGTTAGCCAGCTTGTTAGCTAGTCAGCATTAATGTTAGCTGGCTAATGCTAGCTAGCCAGGTAGTGCAAGCCAACTTTGTTCAGTTGTTACTGAGTTCGTTCTATTGGCATGCTAACTTCATGATTATTTAAACATCTTAGCTAACGTTAATATTTTTATCTTCCTGTCACACAAATGTCTAATCCTTTCTTCTGTGCTGCCGACACTGCAGCTCAACCCAGACCCGCTATGCACCGTGAATATTATATTATGGCAACATAGGGCGTCTACTTCCAGGTATGAATAAAAAGAAAAAAGAAGAAATGTGATACATTTTGTCTTTATTTGTTTTCTGTTACTCAATGCCTCATTTGGAAACCATAAAAGAGAAAACAAGTTGATATCCAATTTTTTTTCAACTACAAAAATTATAAAATGATTAATTTCCTTTTGTTAGGCCTTGCCGAGATTACACAAATAGGAATTATCCATAAGCACATGGCCCATGACTCTATACTCAATTTTTATCTTGTCCTCTAAAAGGAAATATTAATTGGCCAAAAAAGTACATGGACCATGCTGGATTTTGCCCAGATGCTCAAAAGCCTTGAACATCTCCAACTGACCAATTTGCTGCCTCCATTATTCATTTTTAGCTTCAGAGTTATTGCTTAGTGTAGCTGCACTGTTTGTAGTCAGATGTACCTTATGTTTTGAAAATGGAGCCCCTGACTCAATTTGTATTTGTATTCATTATGGATCCCCATTAGCTGCTGCCAATGAAGCAGCTACGCTTCCTGGGGTCCAGCAAAATTAAAGCAGATAAAAAATGTTTGACATGACAATACATTCACAACATATTAAGTGTGTGCCCAAAGTCCCATACTGTACTACCACATATATACAACACAAAATCTATGTTTACATGTGTATATGTGCGTTTATTATCGTGTGTTTGTACGCATGTGTTTGTGCCTATGTTTGTGTTGCTTCAGAGTATTAACAACATACGCAACACTGTGACATCATTGCGTGAGACCAATCATTGAGTACGGCCATTTGTAACCCCACCCACCAGCCTACTTGGTTTGAGGTTAGTACCAGATATCAAACGAACGGTAGGAGTGAAAACTTCGGAAAAACTGGACCCTTGCCTTTTGGTTTATCCATTTGTGGTTTCAGGGTGGGTGAAAACGGAGTTGGGTGCTGTGGAATCGGTGAAAGTAACCCGAAGTGGTCTTGTGATAATTGTTTGTGTTTCTGCAGGTCAGAGGGAGCAGGCGCTCCGAGCCAAATGACTGGGGACAAGATATGTGAATCATTTTGCGCTCAAGAAAAGGGTGCCATTGAAAGGAGTGATTACTGGGGTAGCGGTAAATGTGAAAGTAGACCAACTGAAGGGGAAGATTCACTGGCTGCAGTCCAAACACGTTATTTTTACCCCCTCAGCCCTTGCGCTATCCACACATCTGTCACGCTGATCCTCAAAACGGGGGCCCCTCAGGGAAGTGTGTTTAGTCCCCTCCTGTACTCCCTGTTCACCCACAGCTGTGTGGCCAAGCAAGACACCATCGTTAAGTTTGCTAGCTTCATACTTTTTTTCTGACATGCCGAAAATGCAGCCTTGTTGATTACATTTGACACTTCACGGCCACCAGTGTTTGACATGTGACTACAGTTTGCATTGAATTGTGGGTCATATCAACCTTGCAAGTGACCAAAGTTGCTCACTCGCTCCCTTTACCTAAATTGAGGGCCGAGGGGGCAACGTTAGTGAATTGGACCTCCACTTTAGATGGCAATCAAACGGCATCCGGTTTCGACCGGGATTCCCCCGAGGGGCCCCCGTTTTGAGGAACAGCGTGACAGATGTGTTGTTGCCTACTCTTACCACCTGGGGGCAGCCCGTCTGGAAGTCCAGGATCCAGTTGCAGAGTGAGGTGTTTAGTCCCAGGGTCCTTAGCTTAGTGATGATCTTTGGGCACTATAGTGTTGAACGCTGAGCTGTAGTCAATGAACAGCATTCTCACATAGGTGTTTCTTTTGTCCAGGTGGGAAAGGGCAATGTGGAGTGCGATTGAGATTGTGTCATCTGTGGATCTGTTAGGGCAGTATGTGAATTGGAGTGGGTCTAGGGTTTCTGGGATGATGGTGTTGTTGTGAGCCATTACCAGCCTTTCAAAGCACTTCATTGCTACCAACGTGAGTGCTGCAGGGTGGTAGTCATTTAGGCAGGTTACCTTCACTTTCTTGGGCACAGGGACTATGGTGATCTGCTTGAAACCTGTAGGTATTACAGACTCAGTCAGGGTGCGGTGTCAAGCTTATGGGCATGTGGCAGCAGTGTGTGCGAGGGAGGTTCCGAGGTGTGAGAAGTGTGCAGAAGGGCATGAGACAAAGGTATGTGTAGCATTGGGTAAAGAAGCAGCATGTGTTAATTGTAGGGGTGCCCATGGGGCTGGGGATCAGAAATGTCCGGTGAGAGAGAGGCAGGTTGAGGTTTCCAGGGTTAGAGTAGTGCAGAAGTTGTCATATGCTGAGGCAGTGAAGAAAGTAGAGGAAGATAGGTCAATGGTGGAGGGATCTTGAGAGGAATGGTGTGAGTAGTAGATCTGGACCAGTACAGAGGGATAGGCCAACAAGTTATACACTATATGCTTCACTTATATTGGATTTTTTGTGTTTATAGCAATGGTTATCAACTGTACTGCAGGGATGGAATGTAAGTCACAGAACCTTTTGGTTGTGGTGGCAGCTGCAGAGAAGTATTTGGGTGTACGAGATTTTATGCCAGAAGAGTTACAGGGTGTGTTGAGTGGTCCCATCCTTTCAGGCTGTTGGTCTGAGGTATGACTAGATAGATTTAGTGGAGTAGGGAGGTGGGTTTTTAATGAGTGTAGGGTTAGATGATAGGGTATTGGTTGATGTATTTCCTTTTTTCAAAGCAAAGTATTATGGAGTTATACTCCAGTGTAGTTGGTAGTGGTAATGCAACATTTATTGGATGCCAACCACCTTTTAACCTCATCGAAGATATCAAATGAGGCTGAATATCCCGCTGGGTTCCAGGAATCAAGCGGGCCGTGAGCAATTGGAAACAAAACGAGGAACTGTGAAAATCACGGCAGTGCAGTGGAAAAGCCGCCATGATTAATTTGCTTCAATACAGCTCATAATAATGAAACCCAGAAATTAGTTACCTTTGTTTTGTTCAGCCATTCCTATGTGGAAAATTAATGGGGAAAGAATAGGGTTTCGGGATTAACGCCGAAAATTAGGTCTGAGGTTTAGGCGATCTTAAAAGTTTGAGATTTAGTTAGTTAATTTAACATTAACTTTATAAATTATTTGTGCTTTTTATTTTATTTCATAAGTGCTTCAAAATTCACAAAAAGTGATGTTAGCTGATGAAGATGAACACATAGGTTTAGGATAACTTTTTGTTTTATGTTTACCACATACCTTATATTTGGCGTTTATCCAAAACCCCTACAAAAACTAAATTAATTTCCCCAATAGGCTATGTCCAACGCACCATGGCAGAGTTAGTACCTACAAAAAGACGCCATTACTATATTGGAAACGACAGGCTGTGGTCGGTCTTGGGATAGTTATAATAAAAATCAGTACAGGGCTTCCATCTTTGAGGACATGTAGAGCGGTCATTCGACTATCTTGTCAATATAATATAAAATCTTTGTCTTATGGATGGGTGGACTAGCTGCGCTACAATATTTACGGGTTAGTTTGGCTTCAATTTGATTAAACACGCATTAAACGTATGATGAGCTCGCGATTTGGGGAGATTCTCCCTTGGTTTTCTAACGAATTCTAGCGCCGATTGGTTGTTTGGCAAGCTAACTAGCACATTTGCCTTGTTTACATTGCTAACGATAGATAGCTAGCTAACCATTTTCGAGCCCTGCCGTGCAGTGTTTGAGGTTTCGGATTGAATTTGAGTTGGTATCTTAGCTAGAACATATTGCCATCACACACTCATTTTTATTTGTCAGTTAATACTGCTTAACTATCTATATTTACGAGGGGTGCCTAGCTAATTCGTAATTGTTGTGGACTGTATCGAGGTTTTAGTTAGCTAGCAAGCCAGTTAACGTTAGCTTTACAGTGCGAGATAAACATGGCAATGTTTTTCATGGTTGGTTTTAATATAGCCCTAATTTTTAGATTCTGGTAAATAACGTTATAGGTTAAACTGTAGCGGACAGAATCGCCTCTGCTGTTTTTTAAAGGCATAGAGCAGCAAAACGAGATGAAGGGGTAAGTGTGGCAGAAAAAGCTTTCGTTAATGGACAATCGACCTTTTGTGTTGTCTTGTTAACGTTAGCTACTGGCTGATTGTTGCCGCCTTCTCCCCTTTACCACAGGCAGCAGAAGAGCCCGGATGACGACGGTGACGTGCCCATAATCGATGAAGGTGAGCACCATAGAGAGTATTCTATGATTTATCATAATGGTGAGAACTAACTACTTTTGTTATAAACTGAACAAAAATATAAACGCAACGACTACTTTGATTTTACTGAGTTGCAATTCGGGGCGGCATGTTAGCTTAGTGGTTAGAGCGTTGCCCTGAACAAGGCAGTTAACCCGGTAGGCCGTCATTGTAAATAAGAATCCGTTCTTGCCTAGTTAAATAAAAGGAAATCCAGTATTGTGAAATAAATGTAGTAGGCCCTAATCTTTGGATTTCACATGACTGGGAATACAGATTATTTTAACCTTTATTTACAATGACTGCCTACCATGGAACAGTGGGCTAACTGCTTTGTTCAGGGGCAGAACAACTTTTTTTTTTACCTTGTCCGCTCGGGGATTCGATCCAGCAACCTTTCAGTCTGCAGCCACCTTCTCGTCTGATCAGCCAATCAAGTACCTGTTCAAGACAGAAGGAGGCGGGTTGCCGGTAGGGGAGTTGCGTTCTATACTTTTGTTCAGTGTAAACTATATACGTCCTTTGCATTGCTTCACTGAATGGTCAATGTGATGTGTGTTTACTGAAATGATTCAGGCTGTGATCTATGCAAGTACACACACTGTCATAGCCATGGGCCTAGGCCCTATAGTTTCCCAAACTCAATCCTGGGGACCCCAAGGGGTGCACGTTTTGGATTTTGCCCTGACACTACACAGCTGATTCAAATAATCAAAGCTTGATGATTAGTTTATTATATGAATCAGCTGTGTAGTGCTAAAGCAAAAATCAAAACTTGAGGACCGAGTTGCCCAATAGACTCAATTGAGTATTCTAGCTTTCAAACTGTTCCCATTTTACGACCGTCTGTGTTCCTATCTGTGGCTCCTTTTTTTTGTTGCTTTGTCTTGTGTTTGAGCAAGAGACTTCTTGTTCTGCCAAGTTGTCTCTCATACATCCTGCTAATGTTAATGTAAAAACTGGTCAGTCAGGTTGATCTGATTTATTACTTTGGGGGACCGAGTGGCGCAGCGGTCTAAGTCACTGCATCTCAGTGCTAGAGGCGTCACTACAGACCCGGATTCAATCCCGGGCTGTATCACAACCGGCCGTGATCGGGCTTCCCCTAGGGCGGCGCATAATTGGCCTAGCTTCGTCCGGGTTAGGGGAGAGTTTGACCAGGGTAGGCCGTCATTGTAAATAAGAATTTGTTCTTAACTGACTTAAATAAAAAAATAATACAAAAACTACAAGACTCTCCTGTCTCGCCCTCAGGTGCTGTTGCCACGGCCGATGACCCAACTGCCATCACCACCATCCAGTCTGCAGCCACCTTCTCGTCTGATCAGCCAATCAAGTACCTGTTCAAGACAGAAGGAGGCGGGTTGCCGGTAGGGGAGTTGTACCCTCCCTCAGGGCAGGTAGAAGGGACTTTGCATGCCACATACACTCAAACAGTTTGTCCTAATTTTCTCCCTTCCCCTTGGCCCTAAACCTTCAATGTTTGCACATCTGTAAGGTTGAACGACCAGATTATGTCCTAGCGATCCCTTTACTGATCCCCCCCCTCTGTTCAGGTGACGTACCGGGTGATCCAGGTGTCTGATGGACAGGTGGACGGACAGACAGACGGCGCCTCTGCTGTTAGCGTGGTGACAGGCTTCCCCGCAACGACACAGACTGTCACACAGGTACAACTCTTGGATGGTGTTGAGACACACACACACACACACACACACAATTCACAAGTTTGCTTTGTCTCACATATATCATCCCCTTTGGCTGGAGTGCATCTCTTGATAAAGTTTCACCCATCATTTCCTTTCCCCACACACTTTATTGTGCATGCAAAGCATACTACCAGCTGTCCATTCAGTTTATTAGTTGCATCTGTTCCTATCTAAATATCTGTCATGTGTGTTGTCTGTCTGTCAGGCGGTGTTTTCCCAGTCTGAGGGACTGGAGGGGGAAGCCTCAGAGACTCACTACTACTACCCCGTCACTGATGCCACACAGACTACCATGGTTGAGAATGTACAAGCTCCAGAAACACTGCTCACTCAGAGCACACCCACCGGTCAGTTGAAATTATGTCATTCAAAACATGTCCCAATT
Source organism: Salvelinus namaycush (assembly GCF_016432855.1). Taxonomy (NCBI): domain Eukaryota; kingdom Metazoa; phylum Chordata; class Actinopteri; order Salmoniformes; family Salmonidae; genus Salvelinus; species Salvelinus namaycush. Next base: position 49,294,360 of record NC_052318.1, on the reverse strand, counting down.
AGCTCCCTGCCCCATCTTTCAATGTTGGCATATCTGTAAGATGTAAGCAAGATAGCACTTTTCCGGTTATACCTAATCAAGAGACTTCAGATCTGCAAAAGCTGAAGGGTTAGGTCCAAGGCCATGGTGGAGAGAGCGAATTTGGGCCAGCTGAAATAGTCAGTCAATCTGTACATTGTCTGTTTGCTTAATAGTGCCCTGTGTCTTCCAGGTCAGCTATATGTGATGATGTCCCCACAGGACGTGTTGGGCGGAACAAACCAGAGGTCCATAGCACCCTCCACAAAGATATCCAACACATAACATCACATCCGCTCTGTGTCCAGGTTATGATATGATATGACATAACCCGTCACTGACTAGGCCTTCTTCAAGGGAACATGGGTTGTCCAATAAGAAAAGCTCATTTGGTTTCCCATTGCAAAATGTTACAAAATGTTTTCTGTTGTGTGACCTAATGAACACGACCCTAGTTAAAATAACACATGACATTGCCAATAGTATTTAAATGTGGTGATAGGTCTACATGTTGTACATTGGGCTACTGTTTTGAATCCTCTTTTTCTCTTCTACAGCAAGTCAGAGCCTCCTCGTACATCTAGAGATGACAAGAGACGAGCGCAACACAATGAAGGTACTTGAATATACAGCAGTACTGTGACCTTGAAAATGTTCAAGGATGTCGATCTGTGAAGTCTTGTTTTATATTTGTTCAAAACATTTTATAAACAACCCTTTTAATCCGTCCCCAGTTGAGCGCCGACGCAGAGATAAGATAAACAACTGGATCGTCCAGCTGTCCAAAACCATCCCAGACTGCACCCTGGATGCTACGAAGAATGGGCAGGTGAGTTCCCAGGTACTCAAGTCAAGTCTTCATATTTTATTCAACTGGTATACGTTTTCACATGGATGCATTTCTGAGATTCTCTTTCTAGTCCTTCTTTCTTGATTATTCCCACAGCACCCCCCTTCTCCCTTTAAAACAAAAAACTTTTCAGATAACTGCTTTTTTAGAAGAAAACAGATGTTGTTTTCTCACCTAGCTACCTAAGATGAATGCGCTTACACAGTATGTTGCCTGTACAACTTATTCAAATGTGGGAAATGTTTCTATGACCCCCCCCTTTCAAACAGGCCCATTTTTACCACATTCTTGCCAGCATAAGCATTTTGTACCTCCCACACGCATGCGGGTGAGGAGTGGGAGTAGGGGTGTGCATATGTGGGCTGGAGTCTATTTTAATAAATCCATTGATATACACCATCACAAAGAAATCCATTATTAATTTGTTTTGGAAGGTCGTATGAAACAAGACAAATAAAATGTGTTTTCAAAGGAATAGAATAACATATAATATTATTATTAATTTTTTTACCCTTTTTTCTCCCCAATTTCGTGGTATCCAATTGTCTCATCGCTGCAACTCCCGTCCGGACTCGGAGAGGCGAAGGTTGAGAGCCGTGCGTCCTCCGAAACAAGCCAGCCGCACCAATGTGTCGGAGGAAACACCGTACACATGGCCACCGTGTCAGCATGCACTGTGCCCGGCCCGCCACAGGAGTCGCTAGTGCGCGATGGGACAAGGACATGCCTGCCGGCCAAACCCTGTTCTTACCTGACTTGCCTAGTTAAATAAAAAAAAATGATACACACAGGAAACTGTTGAGCGTAAAAAACACAGCAGCGTTGCAGTTCTTGACACAAACCGGTGTGCCTGGCGCCTACTACCATACCCCCGTTCAAAGGCATTTACATTTGTTGTCTTGGCCTTTCACCCTTTAAATGACACACATACACAATCCATGTCTCAATTGTATCATGGGATAAAAATACTTTAACCTGTCTCCTCCCCTTCATCTACACTGATTGAAGTGGATATAAGTGACAATAAGCGATCATAGCTTTCACCTGGTCAGGCTGTCATGGAAATAACTTGTTTTGTACTGTATACTCAAATCAAATTTTATTGGTCACGTACACATATTTAGTAGATGATATCGTGGGTGTACAGAAATACTTATGTTCCTAGATCCAGCAGTGCAGTAGTGTCTTAACAATTTTCAACAATACACACATGTAAAAGAATGGAATTAAGAAATATATAAATATTAGGATGAGCAATGTTGGAGTGGCATTGACTAAAATACATTTAGAATAGAATACAGTATATACATATGAACTGAGTAAAGCAGTATGTGAACATTATTCAAGTGACCAGTGATTCTATGTATATGGGCAGCAGCCTCTAAGGTGCAGGGTTGAGTAACCGGGTGTTAGCCGGCTTGTGATGGCTAGTTAACAGTCTGATGTCCGTGAGAGGAGCTGTTTTTCAGTCTCTCGGTCCCAGCTTTGCTGCACCTGTACTGACCTTGCCTTCTGGATGGTAGCAGGGTGAACAGGCTGTGGCTCAGGTGGTTGAACTCCTTGATGATCTTTTTGGCATTCCTACAGCACATTGGGTGTCCTGGAGGGCAGGCAGTGTACCCCAGTGATGCGTTGGGCAGAGCCCTGCTGTTCTGAGCGGTGCAGTTGCCGTACCAGGCGGCAGGATATCCCAACAGGATGCTCTCAATTGTGCATATGTAAAAGTTTGTGAGGGTTTTAGGGGCCAAGCTGAATTTCTTTAGCCTCCTGAGGTTGAAGAAGCGGTGTTGCGCCTTCTTCACCACACTGTGGGTGGACCATTTCAGATTGTCAGTGATGTGTCCGCCGAGGAACTTGAAGCTTTCCACCTTCTCCATTGCGTTCCAGTCGATGTGGATAGAGGCGTGCTCCCTCTGCTGTTTCCTGAAGTCTATGATCAGCTCCTTCGTTCTGTTGGGGGAGAGGTTCTTTTCTGACACCACTCTGCCAGGGCCCTCACCTCCCTGTTGGCTGTCTAGTCATTGTTGGTAATCGGACCTACTACTGTTGTGTCGTTTGCAAACTTGATGATTGAGTTGGAGGCGTGTTTGGCCACGCAGTCATGTGTGAACAGGGAGCTGAGCGTGGGGCCCCTGTGTTAAGGATCAGTGAAGTGGAGGTGTTGTTTCCTACCTGGGGGTGGCCCGTCAGGAAGTCCAGGACCCAGTTACACAGGGCGGGGTTCAGACCCCAGATGGTGTTGAATGCTGAGCTATAGTCAATGAACAGAATTCTTACATAGGTATTCCTTTTGTCCAGATGGGATAGGGCAGTGCGATGGCGATTGCATGGTCTGTGGATCTATTGGGGCGGAATGCAAATCGAAGTGGGTCTATGGTGTCAGGTAAGGTGGAGGTAATATAATCCTTAACTAACCTCTCAAAGCACTTGATGAAAGAAGTGCCACGGGGCGATAGTCATTTAGTTCAGTTACCTTTGTTTTCTTGGGTACAGGAACAATGGTGGACATCTTGAAAGTGGGGACAGCAGACTGGGATAGGGAGAGATTGAATACCCGGAAACACTCCAGCCAGCTGGTCTGCACATCCTCTGAGGACGCGGCTAGGGATACCGTCTGGGCCGGCAGCCTTGTGAGGGTTAACACGCTTAAATATCTTACTCTTGTCGGCCATGGAGAACAAGAGTCCACAATCCTTGGGGAGTCGGCCGCGTCGATGGCACTGTGTTATCCTCAAAGCGGGCAAAGAAGCTGTTCAGCTTGTCCGGGAGCAAGACGTCACTGTCCGACATGGCTGGTTTTCCTTTTGTAATCAGTGATTATCTGTAGACCCTGCCACGTACAGTGGTTCCTCAATTTAAAGTTTTGAGATTATGCCGCAGGACTTGGAGGTAATTTGTGGTTTAGTACATTACCCTGCATCACTGCTTCATTGCTCCAGACCACCGCAAGGGGGAGTTAGAGCACTGATTATGCTTTTGGAAGCTTTAAAAAAGTTAGGTTATATTCTTAAGATATATGTTGACTGAAATAGAAGAAGCAAGTGATGTTTGCTAAATAATCAAGTTGATGGAGTGGTCATATAGCCTCGGCACCTGCTGAGTGACTCACTCATTCATGGCTTTGGATCAAAATAATGTACCAACATTCTTTCTGATAGTCTAGAAGTGAAAAATAGAAGTGATTATAAACTTAAGACGTCCCTTTTTCAGGACCCTGTCTTTTATAGACCTATGAACACTTAAAACCAAGAGTCAGGGATAGTAATTTGTGTATATTATTGGTTATCCTGACCTGGATGCCATGTATTATAGTCTCTAAAAGGAAAAATATTACCATTTACTTTCATAATGCATCCTTATAATGCAGGGTTAATAATAATCGCTTTGTTAATAATTATATAAAAGGCCATTAGATATTCTCACAGACCAGATTTTCCCTAACGAAAAATGCCCCTTAGATAGTAATTTTAGAATCCTCCAATCCTCTAACTTTTAATCATTGGCGGAGAGTACCGTCATTGGCGGAGAGTCAGGTGGCATTGGCGGAGAATCGGGTGGAGAGCGACCTGTTTAAATTACACGAGAAAAAAAAATATTACATTTTATTTGAAATGGCAAGCCAGACAAAATTTAAAGGGCATATTGTCTCACGCCGTTTTCAAGAATGGCCTTTTTCCCTTTATTCAGGTTACAACCGCTTACTTTCGGTTATTTGAAAACGAAATCATCTCCAAAATAACGTAATTCTTTTCAAACAAGGACTTGAAAATGAGATTGAACTCTGGGAACAACGTTTCCAGTTTCCAGTACTAATTCATACATTCATTCAATACATTGGAATACAAAAGAAGCCATCCATCCACCCATCCAAGGAGGAGGGTAGGGGGAGAATTGTATCGTCAATTTCTCAAGCCAAAACGTATTGATTGCCTTCACCAGTTCATCTTTGCTTGTAGGCTTGGCAGAGTTACGGATGAATATTTTACTACATAAAGGTCTACTTACTCTGCTGGCGTCTTGACCCAGTTTATGCCCTCATTTGCATTGCAAACCTGGGCGGCAGTGTGTTTAGGTCCGAGCAGACCCTTTTCCGGCTTACAGTTTTCATCAAGCCAGCTTCTTTCTATGGTGCTACCCGTTCCAGGGTTAGGACTGTAACCACCGGAGGACTTGAAAATGAGCCGGAGCTGAGAGGATCACCAAAACTAAAAGGTATTTTGGTTTCAGTGCATTTTCCCCAAAAAATAATGTATATAGCCTATCAATGTGTAGGCATACTAATAAAATCAATAATTGTGTACTAAAAACGTGAATGTGTTTTTGCAGAGCATACAACCATGCCGACAACAAAGGGGCTAGACAACGGGCTGCACCGAAAAAATGCATGATTCCACAGAATACCAACTGGGATGGATCCTGAGGCAAATGTGGCTTACCAGTGAACCTCCAGGTGTTTATCCTTAATACTGTGTCTCAGAAGTTTCTGTCCATGACTGATGCAACCCGAAAAGGCATTAAAGACAGAGTTAATGAGTACTTGAGGTCACCGAGAAAGTCTGGACATGGCCTGCTCTCCCTTATGTAAGGAATTAGGCACTTTACCATGTTTACTATGTACTGTAGGATATGTTTACTTGTCAAACTGCACAGTAGCTTAATGAACATATACAGGCGGCTTCTATCTTCAATATGCTTTAAATGCTTAATTATCCCAATGTTTAAAGTGCGTGTGGGTGACCTCATGCAACCGCAAAATGTCGGATAAAGCATATACTGTACAGTATTTCTTCATCAACATCTTAATGCTTTCGTTAATAAAATAATTATAAAAATACTCTTTCAAAATGCTAATGTTTATTTTGTTATGGATCCATAATGAATTACTATGGGAATAAAAATCACTGACTTTCATAAATATTGGAATTACATTTACATTTAAGTCATTTAGCAGACGCTCTTATCCAGAACGACTTACAAATTGGAATAAAGTAGGCTAATGAAGGTAAGCAAATTGTTGCTTACTGGAACACCCAAAGTCATCCAATTGTTCTAATATGATTTGAAGCAATAGCCTAACCGTGTGTGGTCAACTATTTCAGTGCCGTTTTGCGCTGCTCTGAGACCAGCATGGGGACTGGTCTTGATAAATCAATGAGATTCATCACTTAGCTAAATAGTCGGGGAGAGATTTTCGATGTACCGATTCCATGGCACATTTATGAATTGACATGCAATTTTCCGTTCCTCCTGAAAGCCCTAATCTGCTCACTTAAATGAATAGAGATCCTGGTAATGGTGCTACAGTATGTTATAGCATGATCAAAGTGATGATGAGCTATTAGCAGGACTATACACTCTTCAACCTTTACAAAAGGATAGCTCGGCTAAATATAATTTTGTATTTTTTATTAATGTATTAAGTTCTCTAAGTCCAAACCTCATGCAACCGCAAAATGTTGGATAAAGCATATAGTGTACAGTATTTCTTCAACATCTGGATTATGCTTTTGTTAATAAAATAATGATTAAAATACTCTTTCAAAATTAATAAAAGAGGCAAGTGGAAGGGGGAAAAATGTATTCAAACACTTGTTTTTCACAAGGGCTATTAGCAGGACAATAGACACGATGTGGTCCCCAAAACTCCTCTCTGACATAGGGTCCTCCATATCTCTTGGTGATGTCATTGAATGTCTCGACAGCTTTGATCCATGCCTGGGCCTGCAGCACGCAAAGTTCTTTGTCAGACTAATCATTGGGTCGAAACTACAGAACAGTAGATATCGAGAACACACATGGTTAATGTTCTGAAAAAAAGTATAAATAATATTATATATATATAAGATGTTTTACAGAGCCTTTCCATAAGTCCACTCAAGTTTTTTCAGCTGTCTTCTGACTGATTAGAGCGATGTTGATTGCCTTTGCTGATCGCTCATCATCTTCAACCATCAGTCCATCTTACCGAGTCCACCAAATGCATTGTTTTAAGTACTCTAAAACCAGATTTGCCCCAATAAAAAAATGCATCAACCCCTGCAAATATATAAATGTATTATTAACACTGCATTATAATTATATAAAAGCCCCTTAGATATTAATTTAGAATCCTTTACATTTAATTAGATCTACACTGTACAAGGATATTTTATTGATCTTCCAGTATTTTCATTTAGAGATTCCGGTAAACTCTTTGTTTCCTTTTATGTATTTTACCATTTATTATTGGATTATTCACCATGGCAACCAACGACATGTCTTTCTTAGTTTGGTTGGCTTTTTTTCAGAATTCACAGCCTGCTACACTTGTGAAAAACAATATGCCTCCAGCTGTTTTTATATAATTATAATGCAGGGTTATGCATTCATGAATTAAATCGCTTTAACCGACATGTTGCAGTTCATCTGATGAAGATGTACATGGGCCTAATCATATAAGGAATATGAAACCGGAGGGCAGAAATGATTAAATATTAAGGCATTAGACCTCTTACGAAAGGCGTCAGTCATACAAAAGTTATACTTAAATCCGAACTGGTTGGATAATTTTTTAAAGCTGTTCAAACATTCATAGATGACCAGCAGGGTCAAATAATATAAACAGTGGTTATAGAGGGTGCAACCAGTCAGCACCTTCGGAGTAAATGCCAGTTGGCTTTTTATAGCCGAGCATACAAACGTCAAGACAGCAAGGCAACTTTGCAAGATGGCTCCGATAGAGATGGCAGCTTCGCTTCTAGTCCTTAGGAAACTGTGCAGTATTTTTTTTAATGTATTATTTCTTACATTGTTAGTCCAGAAAACCTTAAGTGTCATTATTCTATCTCAAGGCCATCAGATTGTTAAACAGCCACCACTAGCACAGAGAGGCGGCTGCCCACCTACAGACTCGATATCATTGGCCACTTTAATAAACGGAACACTAGTCACTTTAATAATGCTACTTTAAGAATTATTACATATCTTGCATTACTCATCTCATATGTATATACTGTATACTTCACTATCTATTCTTTACTATCTATGGCATTTTAGCTGCTCTGTCACTGCTTATCCATATATTTTATACTTATATATTCTTATCCCATTCCTTTACTAGATTGTGTGTATTAGGTTTTGTTGGGGAATTGTTAGATATTACCTGTTAGTGTGAGAGAGAGAGAAAGAAAGAGGATCGAAACAGATACAGTAACGAGTGGAATATAGCAATAAGAATGTCAGTTTAATATGCAGTGCAGATCACCTCCTATTACCCTTCTCAGAGTTTGAATAATGGTGTGTGTTCGATTATGTGTGACATTGTGGCATTTAAAGCACATTGAAGATAGAAGCAATAGGATTTGAAGCAATAGCCTACCCGTGTGTGGTCAACTATTTCAGCACCGTTTCGCGCTGCTCTGAGACAAGCATGGGGACTGGTCTTGATAAATCAATTCGAGTTATTTTCACTGAATCTCCATTTGGGTATTGGTTAGCCTACAATTAGGTTGTGGAAATGTTAGGATTACATTGTACAGGGTTTTGTTTTTCTTCGAATAGAAACACCATAATATTAATCAAATTAATTAAGCTACATTTCTTAAAATCAATCCCATATACTATGTTCTTACAAAAAAGGTTTTAAATTCTCCAGTACAGCCAATATTTAAAAAAAGTCAAATGCTTCTCAGATGCCCTCTGGTGGTCAAACTAGCACTAACTAGCATCAATGGCAACAATGGCTGACACTTATAACGTGCCATAGAATCCTGCGGTAGCCCGCAAGGTGTGCTGCAGTACAATGCAACTTTTAAAGGAAGAACCACTGTACGTCTCGTGTCTGAGCCGTTGAATTGCGACTCCACTTTGTCTCTGTACTGATGTTTTGCCTGTTCGACCTTATTCCCAGTCACCTTGCCATGGTTAAATGCGGGGGTTTGCACGTTCAGTTTTCCGCGATTGCTGACATCTATCTACGGTTTCTGGTTTGGGTAGGTTTTAGGAGTCACGGTGGGAACATCTTCCCCTATACACTTCTTGATCAACTCAGTCACCGTGTCCGTGGATACGTCAATGTTACTCGCAGAGGCTACCCGGAACATATTGCAGTCCGCATGGCTTCCGATTGGTCAGACCAGCGTTGAATAGACCTTCGCACGGGCGCTTCCTGTTGGAGTTTTTACCTATAGGAAGGGAGGGGCAAAATGGAGTTGTGATCTGATTTGCCGAAGAGAGGGCGGGGCAGGGCCTTGTAGGTGTGCCTGAAGGGGGAGTAGCAGTGGTTGAGCGGTTTTCCAGCACGAGTACTACAGTCAATGTGTTGATAGAACTTCGGTAGTGTTTTCCTCAGATTTGCTTTGTTAAAATCCCCAGATACAATGAATGCAGCCTCAGGATATGTGGTTTCCAGTTTGCACAATGTCAAGTGTAGTTACTTGAGGGCCATCGTGGTATCGGCATGAGGGGTAATATACACGGCTGTGACTATAACCGAAGATAATTCTCTTGGGAAGTAATACGGTCGGCATTTGATTGTGAGGTATTCTAGGTCGGGTGAACAAAAGGACTTGAGTTTCTGTATGTTATCACAGTCACACCATGAGTAGTTAATCATGAAATATATACCACTGCCTTGCTTCTTCCCGGGGAGTGCGCGATGTACTGAGAACCCAGCTGGCTGTATGGACGGGGAAAGTATATCCAGAGAGAGCCATGATTCCGTGAAACAGTATGTTACAGTCCCTGTTACAGTCCCTCGCTATGAGCTCGTCTACTTTATTGTCCAGAGACTGAACATTAGTGAATAATATACTTAGAAGTGGTGGATGGTGTGCCTGCCTCCTGAGTTGAGCTGGAAGTCCACTCCGAATACATCCTCTCCGCCGGAGGCGTCTTGGAGCAGCCTCTGGGATAAGTTAAATTGCCCAGTCGGGTACAAACAAAGGATACAATTCGGGAGTCGTATTCCTGGTCGTAATGTTGGTGAGTTTGACTGATGTCCAAAAGTAATTTCCGTCTATGTAATAACTCTAAAAAACCTTCGGAGCTAATAATGTAAGAAATAACACACACAAAAAAAAATACTGCAAAGTTGCTTCGGAGCTAGAAGCAGAGCTGCCATGTCTGTCAGCGCCATCTTATCTTTGCATAGAAACCCAAATAAAAGCATGTAGATAAAAATATGTAATGTTTGCTAGAATGGAGGTTTCCGCTTCATTTGCATATTAGCCAATGTATATGTCATAGCCTACACATATAGCATACCTTGCAAAACAATATTCAATAAAAACAATTGTACAATGTGCTCTGCATTGGAATATAAGGTATGGAAATGACAAAGAACCTGTAGGATTATAGAAAAAGCATTTGGGAAATAAATGTTCAGTAAATACAAGTATATTTAGGTGGTTTAAATTATTAACTTTCCTATTAAACTTCTCAAAGTTGACGGTGCCAAAGTCTTGCCAATCCATTCATTATTCTACTAACTATGACTGAGTGTGAGACGTTTTCCACAATGTACGTCGTTTCATGCATATACTGTACATTCAAACTGTATATTCGAACAAAGAACACCATCACAAATAGTGTTTAACTATTTATTGAGAACTAAGACAAATGGCAAAGGTGTCTCGGGCAGTATTTGAGGAATCTAAATATAGTGTAACCTACCAATACATGTATATCAAGTGCCGAGGAGGGCACAATCTTACAATGTTGCAGTCCAGAAATGAGAGCTTTACCATCTATGTCAAAAGCCTGGGCCTCTGATGGAGACTAGAACTGTCATCAACGTATGCTTCAGTATTCACCCTTCTCGCTCGGAGCATTTGTGTGCCCAGGCCACAAGTGAGAGATACTGAATAAACATGTTCAAACAAGCATGTATCTAGTTGGTTGGTGTTCTTCAACTGTAAAATGCAGTAGACTGTGCAAGACAAAACCCACAAAGAAAAGACAACAGGCAAATGCGTATTCATATGGGGGTCCCAATGTCTAAATCGTGACATCAGGTCTAGTTCAAACTGCAGTAGGAGTGAATCGGCCCATGCTTGGTGAATAGCACTTGGTTGATCTATGGGACTAGGACATAGGAGGGCATAATAGATTTATGTGAGACAAAAGTGAGAGACACGAATTCATCAAATAAATCATCACAGCAAAGGAATGGTGTTTGTGAGCTAGAAAATGAAGATCCTGACAGTCTGAGGCAGGGTGCTCTGCAATCATCCTACTCCAACTATTGACAGGGATAATGTGGGATTTATTTGTCAGTATGAAATAAATGAGTGGGTCCTGCCTTGATGACTATTAGATTTACACTACTTGTCCTATAGATGTTTGTAGTCAAATTACTTGTAATAAACTGATAGCTAAAACGCTCTTACCTCAATTAACCCATACCCCTTGTATATAGCCTCGTTATTGTTATTTTGGTACTATTTTTCATAGTTATTTAGCAATGTTTTTGTACTTTTTTAAACTCTGCATTGTTGGTTAAGGGCTCGTAAGTAAGCATATCACGGTAAGGTTGTATTCGGCGCATCTAGTGATAAAACTATCTGCTACTGCTAGCTAGCAACATATGTATTTGTTGTAACTAGCAAGCTAGCTACATTACTTGCTGTGTTCTAAGTTGGGAGTCATTTTACAGCTTGCATTGATGGTATCAAGTTTCTATAACCAAATAGTTAGATTACAAATAAATAATAAGACTTTGCTTGAGGAGTTTGTCGGTCGGAGCTCTCTCAAGATGTCACCAGGTGTCTACTACCTTAGATAAGGATAACGTGATTGGCAGACGTGATCAGCAGAGACACTACACAAGTTTTGATTGGTTTACAGTTTAGTACCAGAGGTGTTTGCCTGTCCAGCTAGCGAACATAAAAGTAAGTATTTTAAGAACATTTGCAAGAATTGAACTTGTGTTCAGAAGAATTAAATATACACAATATGTAAAATTCAGCTCCTCCCTCAACAGAGATTGATAATCTCGAAAAACTAAAGGAGATTGGTGGTGGGCCGTAGCAAGCTATGTAAATCGCTTTGGATAAAAGTGTCTGCTAAATGGCATTATTATTATTATACTGAACAAAAATATAAACAACATGCAACAATTTATAAGATTTTACTGAGTTACAGTTCATATGAGGAAATCAGTCAATTGAAATAAATTCATTAGACCCTAATCTATGGATTTCACATTACTGGAACTACAGATTTGCATCTGTTGGTTACAGATACCTTAAAAGGAATGGGCCTCAGGATCTCATCACGATAGTTCTGTGCATTCAAATTGCCATCGATAAAATGCAATTGTGTTCGTTGTCTGTAGCTTATGCCTGCCCATACCATAACCCTACCGCCACCATGGGGCACTGTTCATGTAACATAACTTTCGTCCATCCCCTCGCCCCTACCCGGGCTCGAACCAGGAACCCTCTGTACACATCAACAGTCACCCACAAAGCATCGTTACCCATCGCACCACAAAAGCCAGGGGAACAACTACTTCAGGTCTCAGAGCGAGTGACGTCACCGATTGAAACGCTATTAGCGCAAAATTCTCTAAAATGACGTTGGAGGCAGCTAAGCATGGTAGATAAATTAACATAAAATTCTCTGGCAACATTGCTGGTGTGCATTCCTGCAGTCAGCATGCCAATTGCACGCCCCCTCAACTTGAGACATCTGTGACATTGTGTTGTGTGACAAAACTGCACATTTTATAGTTGCCTTTTGTCCCCGGCACAAGGTGCACCTGTGTAATGATACTGCTGTTTAATCAGCTTCTTGATATGCCATACCTGTCTGGTGGCTGTATTATCTTGGCTAAGGAGAAACACTCACTAACAGAGATGTAATCAAATTTGTGCGCAAAATTTGAGAGAAATAAGCTTTTTGTGCGTATACAAAAGTTCTGGGTTCTTTTTTTAAATTTCAGCCTATGAAGCCTATTACATGTTGTGTTTTATAATTTTGTTCATTGTATATATCAAGGCATGATGCCAGTGCTGTGACCAGTGTGGTGTCCTCCTGTCCTGTCTGTTCCCTACAGAGTAAAGGAGGGATCCTGTCCAAGGCTTGTGACTACATCCAGGAGCTGCGTCAGAGCAACGCCAGACTGGGGGAGGACCTGGAGAATCTGGAGAGACTACGCATGGACAACCAGTTGCTCAGACAGGAGGTACTGCAGCAGCTCAGACTGTTCCCACTCAAACACACAATCACCATGTTCAAGGGGATCTGTCTGAGCAATGTGCTGCACAGATTTGCTAACCTTGACCACATAACAACTAGTTGCAGGGGGACTGTAGACCAGTGATTCATCCACAGCACCTTGCTCAGACTGATCCTCTCAAACATGCTAAAGATCTATACGTAGCCAAAGAAACCTCGATGATGCATTAGTAGTGCATCGGTGTTGGTCAAGAGCTGGTGATGTGGGTTACTATGACAACTCACAATCATACCACAATAACATATTCCCTTTTCCCACTCACAGGTTGATGATTGGAAAACCAAGAACCAGATGATGAGAAGCCAGCTGAGACAGAACGGCATTGTGGGAGCAGCAGGTGTAGATCCACAGTGAGGGAGAAGTGACAAAGGTGCCTGTTCGAGGGCTCTGTTTGAATTGTCAGAAAATACACCCTCCTTTCCTCACTTGAGGTAGTAACTGATCTGTATGTGATTGGAGAGGTGAAACGTAGGGTCCCAATGACACCAACCCAGTCATCTTATATCTGTAATTTCATCTAGGAAGGATGTATTTGGAAAGCATTCGAACAAGGTCTAGGATGTTGTGGACAACTGTTGGAATACGACAACATTGGTCAGTGGAGGCGGTTGTATGCAGAGGGTGGCTTCCAACAAATCTGGACTGCACGCTTTTTGGATCTCCTCCGTGATGTTTTCTTCCTTGACAATTTTATGGACTCCCCATGATCATGGACATTCATCCTACCTAGAAAAAACACTTAAGCTACACAGGCATAATACTCATGTCTGTGTTCTTTATCACTTTTGAAATAAAATGTATTTTGTGATCCCTCAAACAACTTGCCCATATATGGGTATTTGTACGCTCTTGCCACACATTATTTGAAAGAAAAAAATGTGATGCCTTTTATGTTTGAAATAAAATATTTGATGAAAAGGCTTATTTAAATGCTAGACTAAACCAAACACCATGTCTGTTGGTTGACTGGTTCACTACCAGCTGACTGACACTGGTGTTCTCCATCAGTTTGTATCAGTCACTGAGCAAATAATGAATTTGATGGTTCTTTGTGTATTTTTAGTTTTCCAAAATTTGGGACTAACCTATTTCTGACGTTACTACCACCTTCAGCCTCTAATATTATTTTGTGTTATAGGTTGATTTGTTGTCATTTCTATTAAATTCGTCTGAAAGAAATATCTTGTTGATTTACAGACACTGGAAATGAAATCAACTTATGGTATTAACAATCTGTCACTATCATGAGTGGACAATGTACCTTGAATTCACCAATGCTGATTGAGTGAGACTTATAATAATGTGGGTGTGTGCTTATATTTGTCTCATTTCACACATGTACAAGTATGTATTATACACTTGTGAATTGGAAATGTTTTTTTTTGCATATCCCATCTCACGCTGAGAGTGGGTTCACAGCCAGAGTTTGCCATTATCAACGCCAACCATGGAGCAATTAGGGTTAAATGCCTTGCTCTCAAGGGTACATGGACAGATTTGTCCCCTTATCAGCTCTGGGATTCAAACTAGTGACATTTCGGTTACTGACCCAAAAATCTAACTGTTAGACTACCTGCCGCCCTTATTACTTTCAAGTCAGTCAAGTTTATTTGTCATATGCAGAATACACATGGTACACAGTACAATGAAATACTTGCAGGTGTTATGATACTGATGGTTTGTCCAGACTGATGGTTTGTATGGTTGTGGCTACCAGTACAGCTCCATCTAGGTGTCGCGTCGGATAACGGTTGACAATTCTAGAATTTCAGCTAAGCCTTACCCTTTTCCTAACCTTAACCTCATTCTCCTAACCTGTTATGTTAATTATCCTCACCTGCCATGTTAGTTCTTCTAACCTGCTATGTCAATTATCCTAACATGCCACGTTAATTCTCCTAACTTGCTATGCAAACAAACCACCAGTATCACCACAATGCGACAATAAAAAGAATAGGAGTAAGTAAAAAAATATATTTTTTAAAGCTCAATGGAATAAAATAGAATACATTTAGCAGAAATATAAATACAAGGAAGGTACTCAAAACAAATTTGCAGTAGGATATTTACTAGCCCCAAGGTTTGCCATAGTGCCCTATAAGCTCATTATAAAACTCACCGCCCTGGATTTGAACTCCTCCCTATGCAACTGGGTTCTGGACTTCCTGACGGGCCGCCCCCAGGTGGTGAACGTAGGAAACATTACCTCCTCGACACTGATTCTCAGCACAGGGGCCCCACAACGGTGCATCCTCAGTTCCCTCCTGTATTCCCTTTATACGCACAACTGCGTGACCTCACATTTCAAACTCCATCATCAAGTTCTCTGACAACACAACATTAGTAGGCATGATTACCGACAAGGACAAGGCAGCATACAGTTAGGAGGTAGGAACTCGGACGGCGTGGTGCCAGGTAAACAACCTCTCCCTCAACGTTAGAAAAACAAAGGAGATGATTGTGGACTTTAGGAAGAACCAGGCTGGACACGCCCCCATCCTCATCAACGGGGACGCCGTAGAGACGGTCAGTATATTCAAATTCCTCGGCGTACACATCTCAGAGAAGCTGAAATGGTATAACTATCCGGACACCGTGGTGAAGAAGGCACGACAGTGACTTCAACACCCCCCCGGCTACTCCCCCTATGAACGTTACCTTTTTTTTAAATTACCATTTTCATTACTTTATTTCACTTAGTCGTGCATGTTGTAGCTCAGAGCCTAAGATTTTCACTGTACCCTTTAATCACACCCGCAACCCTGTACATGTGAGTATTAAAACACTCAATTTCTAAACTCAGTTTTCTCCTATCACAGCCATTAAACTCTGTAACTGTTTTAAAGTCACCACTGGCCTCATGGTGAAATCCCTGAGCGATTTCCTTCTTCTCCGGCAACTGATTTAGGAAGGATGCCTGTATCTTTGTAGTGACTCGGTGTAATTCATAACTTCACCATGCTCAGAGGGATATTCAATGTCTGCTTTTTTCTACCAATAGGTGCCCTTCTTTGCGAGGCATTGGAAAACGTCCCTGGTCTTTGTGGTTGAATCTGTGTTTGAAATTCACGGATTTGATTATGCTGACCAGCGGGCCACCGGGTATGAGGTCACATCATTGGTCGAAAGCAGGGAGGGAGGGAGGCACGCCCTTCTCAAATCGAACAGTAATCTGCACCACTCGGTCATTTTGTCAACAAAGCAGCATGATGCATCGTCCAGAAACATACATCTATTTTTCATAAAATCAATGTTAGAATTGTCTAATTAGTTTTCATTGGGAAGGCAGATAAAGCGTTTTTATCAAAAGCAATCCATTTTGCATGGGAAACAGAATCCTAGTGATTACTACACTTGCTTAATTGCGTCACTTTTGTTTTGAGCAGACTTCGCCGTGGGCTTTGAACGCGGCACCTGGCTCACCCCCGGGAGGCGGCCCAGTTCAACATCGAATGCAATCAACTTTCAGCCAATGTAAACCAAGTCTACACGGGCGCCCGGGCGAGATTAATCAAACCACCTCATGGATTTACGTCACAGAGTTTGTGACGCCTGTCGTTTGGTGAGACGTAGACCCAGTGGCAATGGCGAGATTGAGAATACCGTCTGTCTTGTTGAGTTTTGACAGAGTTTATTCCTGGTCAGGTCAGGCAGAGAGGAAGAAATAGTCCCAAATCGGCTGAAAATCTGTATGGAGGTCAATGAGAGGGTGGCGAATTTGGTCAACAACAAAAAATGTATGACTTATTTGCTACGTGAGGTTTGTTTGATCGAATAGAAGTTTCGTTATGCTTAAATTGTTATGAGTGTACTGATATAAGTAGGACACGTGACATCCCTGCAACTTTGAGAATAAACACTTTATATCAGAGTTGTCTCGAGATGGTTATGCATATTCATGGCATGAGGTTAGTAGTGTAGTATCTCTCTCCATTGAAAACAGGCAGTTGATGTCAATATTTTAAAAAGGATTACAATAATGAGATGTATCCTCCAATTCAAAGAAAGGATAGGCGGGAGCTAGACAGCCCACTGTGCGGTTTTGTGGACAACGACTCCCATTGTTAGGGCGGAGAGACATGTATCTTGTCAGTATATCCATAATCTTTGGGTTAAGTTTTATTTGCTATTCTGTGAGGGTCTATGTTACAAACCCGCTTTGGTGCTTTAGGTGCCAAGGATTCGGACATGTTGCAACAGTGTGTAGAAGGGAGATCCCACAATTTGAGAAATGTGCAGGAGGGCATAGTCAGAGAGAGTGTACATTTGGGGGTGCCCATGCAGCTGGAGATCAGAAGTGCCCTGTGAGAGAAAGACAAGTTGAGATTGACAGAGTTTGAGTAGGGCAGAAACTTTTCTATGCTGAGACAGTGAAGAGAGTAGAGGATAGCCCAAGTGTGAGTGAGTTGACTGGAAGCCCCCCAGTGAGTATTCCTATGCCTGAAGAGAGAGAGCCATAGAGGATGAGTTTTAGTAAGGTTGGATTTCTTGCATTTATAGCCATGATAATCAACTGCACTGCACTGATGGAGTGGAAATCACAGAAGATAGATGTGGTAGTTGCAGCAACAGATACATATTTGGGTGTGAGAGATTTTAGTGCAGAAGATCTACAGGAAGTTTTGAGAGAAGGGGTTCCATCATCCCAGGTCGACGGTCTGGTGTAGGATCGTTTAGGGCCAAGTAGTGGAAAGGGGTGGTGGGTTTTGGGGGATAGTGTGTAGGTGCAGGGTTACATTATAGTGCAATTTAAGTTTTTCCCGTTCCCCGTTCCCCTTTTCTCTGAGTTCTGTCAAGACTGAATGGTCGAAAACACAGGAGAACTAGAAAACAGGAACTAACAAGAATCATGAGTACGGGGAAGTTATTTCTGGGTTTTAGGACTACTTTGGAGGAAGACCAATCATACCACTGGGCAGAAGATGGCGGAGGTGGATGTTTTGTTTGAAATTGATGGCGTGTCGAGTGGAGATGAGAGTGAGAAGGATTGGATTACAGTGGTCGTGGAGTCTAGTAAATCCAAGCCTAGTTCTGACTCTTTTTTACTCAGAGTGAGGGTGTTCGATCGATCAAGATACCTGGGAGATCCGTTTGAAGTCTCAATGAAAATTATAGATGCGTTAGATGAGGTGGCGTACGTGAAAATAACAAGATTTTTTCAAATGTTGTATGTCCGAGGAGCAGAAGGAGCACGCTTTGCACCTGAAAAAGATATCGGATTGGAACATGTAGTATGTGGATCTGTGAAGCAAGGGGGTGCAGAAGTGAGTGCAGAGGATATAACTGAAGAAGTAGAGGCAGTGGTTGGTGCACACCGACTGACCCGTATGGTCATCCTTTATTTTGTTATTTGAAGAAGAGTCTCTCCCGTCATACGTACATTTGGGTGATGTGAGATATCCTGTAAGAGCCTTTGTGCCCAAACCCTTCCGGTATGATAATGTAAACTATTGGGACATGTGTCAAGTGTATGTAGACATGCTGCAATTATGGTGGCGAGCATGCACCAGAATTCATGAAGTGCCTGTTGAATGAGGTGAAGGAGACCGAGGTGTCAAGAATAAGGGCTGTCCAGCATGTCTCCTATCCGGAGGCGGTGAGAAGAGTCGAAGAAGGGAGTAACTTTGAAGAAACCATGGTAGTTGGATTAGAGACATCAATAAATGTTGCTCACCAAATGGATCCTGACATGTTGCATGTTAAAACATGTGGACTTGTTTATTGCATTGGTTATAAACTGTACAGCACAAACAAAGATGAAATCTGAGAAAATAGGCATCAATTGTGAGTGCAGCTGAACGTGTTTTGGGACTCAGGGATTTTACAGCAGAGGCAAAATAAGGAATCCTGTCGAATGTTCCCGTCCACACAGGCCCCTGAGCCTGTTTAGGGATGTGATTTGGATTATCACTGAAGAAGTGGAGTATTTTTGTATTTTGTATTATGTCCCGCAATGGATTTTTTTGGTTTTGTTTCAATACCCCGTACAATAGGTGGCAGCAATACACCAATAGGTGTAGTCTGCCACAAAAGTTAAAAGAAGAAGAAGAATCATTCCTTTCTACAGGTGCAGTTAAAAGAAGACTCGTCATACTGTTCTACAGGTGCATTCGGTAGGGCGTCGAGTTTTTGTTCTTCGAAATGATATTTCAATCGGAGTGGGCCACAGTTTCAACAATTACTTAACCATACATAGATTTTTGGATTAATCGAAAAGTTTTGATTTGAAAGTGACTATCGAAATCGGACACTTCACCAGCTTTGAAAACAAATAGGGCTTCAATTGTCGGGGCCGATATGTTTGTCGGCGGCTTGGTATCGGTGTTTGTCTTCCTTCATGCAACAGGTTAGTGCTCCTACTGTCGATCAAAACTCCTCTTCTGGTTTTAGATTACGTTTCAATCGGTATATTGTATTGGAAAGACAAACTTGATGATTATAACTAATGTAAAACTATTACTAAACTACAACTACGTTTTTTTGGAAGCATAAGGACCTTATCTTTCATATTAGTAATAAATAACAAATTGCTTATTGATACCTTTTTATAGGGTTAGTGTTCCCACATGGACTTCGCAATGTTACAGCGCTTGTTTACAGAATACTGAGGGAAGATGAAGGCTGCTACCTGGGTTTATTAACGTTAGTTGTCTAGCTTGATCAGAACACATGTGTAAACTAAAAATAAAAAAATAACTGTAGGAAGTGTAGTTACACGAAGCCAACTGTGGGCGCTGAAAACCCT
The DNA here is from genome assembly GCF_016432855.1 of Salvelinus namaycush. Classification (NCBI taxonomy): domain Eukaryota; kingdom Metazoa; phylum Chordata; class Actinopteri; order Salmoniformes; family Salmonidae; genus Salvelinus; species Salvelinus namaycush. Next base: position 49,274,527 of record NC_052318.1, on the reverse strand, counting down.
ACGGGAGAGAAGGATATTCGATTGCCTGGAAACCCGACGTTGAATTGCATTGAATTCTACCTCGGGTAAAAATGTATTTTGGATCAGAAATGTTTCCTCATCACCTTTTGCCTGTACTGTCTTTCGTTGTCGGACCCCAGTAAGATTAGCTTTCGCTAATGGGAATCCTAATAAATCAAATCAAGCCAGCATGTTGAAAAAAGTGACATTTAAACACGCTCTACCGGTTGTTACCGCTGTTGGTTCTTCTGACGGTAGGAATGTGAGAGTATCCACAGGAAAGTATACCGGAATTCAACATTATGGCTTGTTGAGTTCCTGTGAGGGAACTTTTTTTAAATATCCGAACACTTTTTTTGGTTTCCAGGCAAGTTTTTCGAATTCATCTGCAGCCGAATTGTTTACTTTGCTGTCTTAACCATTGAGTAATGAATGGAAGATTACTTTTTCAGAGTTGGGGACACAACAAGAATTCTTACCCTATTTAAGTATGGCTACTATGGTGCATTCATGTCTTTAATTAGGTGTTGGAGATAGAACAATTTAACAAATTGGGATCAATAAACTAATAGGCTTCTCTTTAGATTGTCATTTTAGACAGTGCAAAACAGCTTCAAATAAATCAGCCCTCAGGACTATTAGCTTAGTTTCAAGAGTTGAATGAAATATTGGTCTAGAAGGCCTTTAAACATTCATAAAATCAGTGCAAGGGGACCTATACTTTCCACCTGTTATGTGGTTATTGCTTTACCTTGGAAACCCTAGCTCTGCCTCCCCACCTCCGAAACTCACACGACAAGCAAACGAGACAATTCTCTGGTTTCATTTTACACACTATAGACTTAGTTCCCGTGCTTTTATCTGGACAAACCATTAATCTAAATGGGGCAAACCAAACTGTTTTCACTCAGTTCAGTCTTCACTGCTACCTTCAGATAAAAGCTGATGAGTTGAGATTGATAAATGATAATGGAGGTTGAGATTGCTTTGTAACTGAGCAGCGCATTGGGAGCTCTACTGTACAAGCTGTACCCTGGACATATAATATCCTCTTTTAATACAACTTCACAGATGCAATAGTGTGTAGAACTGAGCTAAGCTATCCTGTCCTCCATGTACCTGATGAGGCCCATACCAATGTTCCCTCTGTTTTTCACCACTGAGCAAATTTCAGGTTTGCTGAGCGCAAACTTGAATGTTGTGAGACTTCTGTGCAACTTCCAGTGCGCGTTTACTGTGCACATAGGCTGTACTCACTTTTTAAGTTAGTTTCTCAGACAGTGATCAAGTAGGCTACTGTGGCTGTCTGATCTTAATATAGGCCTACCATCAAACAATGGAGAAAATGCATCCCATAACATTTTAACATGTAAATAGCTATCATTCAGCCTACAGTAGCAGCCATTGTGTGGTGTTCAATGTAGGCCTACATTCCATGAGTCTTAAAAAAAAAAACATGCAGGGCTTGATATTAACCTGTTTATCCACTTGTTTTTCAGACAAGGAGGTGGCTGAAAATGTTTGCAAGAAACCACTTCAAAAAATCAAATGCATTATTATTCCCATACCACTATTACAAAGAATTAGGGCTGGGAGATATGGCCAAAATATCATATCACGGTAATTTACATTTTTTGATGGTATGACTGTTTTTGAATAATAGTTTTGCGTGAACCTAGGGTGGCAACATATACATTTTAAGTGATTTCAATGGTACTTTCTCCATTCTATTGCCAATATATCACAGCTAAGGGCTGTTCTTACACAATGCGGAGTGCCTGGATACAGCCCTTAGCTGTGGTATATTTGCCATATACCACAAACCCACGGGGTGCCTTATTGCTATTAGTAACTGTCTACCAACGTGATTAGAGCAGTACAAATGAATGTTTTGTCATACCTGTGGTCTGATATCACGGCAGTCAGGGCTCGAACCACCCAGTTTATAATGTTCAATTCATCTATAACCAAAAACAATTTTCATACATTTCTGCATTTCTTGCTCTCAGTTAAGGTAGCAAAAATTGTATTCATGTTGCGAACATTAATACGTTGCGTATTGCTCTTTGATTTAGAAGCACAAACAACATGCTGATTTAGGTCTACATCATCACTGGCATTATCAGGCTGTATAGCTAATTACGTTCGTGCAGACTCAGTACATTTATTAGTTGACTAGCATTAGCCGCTAACACAATTTAGGCCCAACTTGTTAAGAAAAGACAAGCTAGTTTGCAGAAGTAAGAAACAAGCTAGTGTAATTATAGAACGCTAGTGGGTTTATATTAAGAAGCAATGGGAAAACAGCATAGTTGTCATTGTTGCTTGTGCTGCATTGACCATGCAGACATTCCCTCAAGATGACGCCGACCGACATGGAAGCTCTGCCTCTAGCTTCTAAGAAATTTTGCAGTTTTTAAAATTTTATTTTTTGAAACATTAGTCCAGTGTTTTTTTGTGTATTCGTAGTGGACTTCAAGGCAGAGTATATTACTCGCTAATGTTCAGTCCCTGGACAATGAAGTAGATGAGTTCAGGGCAAGGATCTCCTTCCAGAGACATCAGGGACTATAACATACTGTTTCACAGAATCATGGCTCTCTCTGGATTTACTTTCCCCGTCCATACAGCCAGTTGGGTTCTCAGTACATTGCGCAGACAGGAATAAAGAACTCTCCGGGAAGAAGAAAGGCGGTGGTGTATGTTTCATGACTAACTACTCATGGTGTGATTGTGATAATGTACAGGAACTCAAGTCCATTTGTTTACCATACCTAGAATACCGACGTATTATCTCCCAAGATAATTATTTTGTTATAGTCACAGCCGTGTATATTTCCCCCAAGCTGATACCACTACGGTCCTCAAGAAACTACACTGGACTTTGTACAAACTGGAAACCACATCCTGAGGCTGCATTTATTGTAGCTGGGGATTTTAACAATTCAAATTTGAGGAAAATGCTAACAAAGTTCTATCAACACATTTGCCTGTAGTACTCACACTTCAACTCAAGACCATTGTTACACTCCCTTCTGGCATGGCTACAAGGCCCTCTCCTGCACTCCCTTTGGGCAAATCAGATCATGACTCCATTCGGCTCCTTCCTTCCTATAGGCTCAAACTCAAAAAGGAAGTAGCCATGTTAAGGTCTATTCAATGCTGGTCTGACCAATCGGAATCCATGCTTCAAGATTGTTTTGATCACGAGGACTGGGATATGTTCCGGGTAGCCTCGAAGAATAACATTGACCTATACATGGTGACTGAGTTCATCAGGAAGTGTATAGGGAATGTTGTTCACACTGTGACTAAAACCTACCCAAACCAAAAACTGTGGATAGATGACTGTTTGCTCAACTTAAAGCGCAAACCACCACATTAAAGGTTAAATATATATTAAAAAAATTTACCACTGCAAGGTGACTTAGAATATGGTCAAAATACAAACCGTGTAAAAGCAAACAGGCAATGTCACTACAGAGAAAGTGGAGTCGCAATTCAATGCCTCAGACATGATGTATGTGGCAGGGTCTACAGACAGTCAAGGCAGTCAGTCAAACCAGCCACGTGGCGGACAGTCTTGCTCCTGGATAAGCTAAACACTTTCTTCGCCCGCGTTGGATAAGTGCCGCAACCGCGCCCTGCTCCCAAGGTCTGTGGGCTCCTTCTCCGTGGTCGACGTGAGTAAGACATTTAAGCGTGTTAACCCTCGCAAGGCTGCCGGCCCAGATGGCATCCCTAGCCACGTCTTAAGAACATGCGCAGACCAGCTGGCTGGAGTGTTTATGGACATATTCAATCTCTCCCTATCCCAGTCTGCTGTCCCTCTTGCTTCAATATGTCCACCATTGTTCTTGTACCCAAGAAAGCAAAGGTAACTGAACTAAATGATTATTGCCTTGTAGAACTCATTTCTGTCATCATGAAGTGCTTTGCGACTAGTCAAGGATTATATCACCTCCACCTTACCTGACACCCTAGACCCACTTCAATTTGCATCCCGCCCCAATAGATCCAAAGAGGATGCCATCGCACTGCACACAACCTCTACTATGCTGATCCTCAACACAGGGGCCCCATAAGGGTGTTTGCTCAGCCCCCTCCTGTACTCCATGTTCACCCATGACTGTGTGGCCACGCATGCCTCCAACTCAATCATTTAAGTTTGGAGATGACACAACAGTAGTAGGCCTGACAACAACAATGACTAGATGGCCTAAAGGGAGGAGGTGAGGGCCTTTGAGGAATGGTGCCAGGAGAATAAATAACCTCTCCCTCAATGTCAACAAAACAAAGGAGCTGATCGTGGACTTCAGGAGCCTGAAGAGGGAGCAAGCCCCTATACACATTCACGGGACTGCAGTGGAGAAGGTGAAGAGCTTCAAGTTCCCACAGCGTACACATCACTGACAATCTGAAATGATCCACCCAGTGTTGTGGATAGGGGCGTGTAGTCCAACCACACTGGGCTACAGCGCCTCTTCAACCTCAGGAGGTTGATCATTTCTTGGCCCTTAAGATCCTCACTAAGTAAGCTTATTCAAGCCTGTCTCAAAATAAAATACTACTGCTTTTTGAGAAGAAAAAAAAAGAAGCTCTACCCAACTATTTTCAAAGATGTCTAATGTGACTGACCGGCTCAACGGTCTTATGTAACAACCTTTTTTAACATTGGATAAAATTAGACTTGGAGCTACAAAATTGTATCATACACTACATTTGAGGAACAATGGGAAAGTTATTCTGCTTTGAAAAGTTGATTAACTTGTAAACTCACTTTTGAGAAAATGGCCTTTGAATGTTTTGGGACTACTATTGGAGAGCCCTTTGTCTACTTCCATTTAGCATTGTTCACACCCTCTTATGCTTTAGCCCCACCCATCTAGTTGAGGGTTGATCCAAGCGTTCTGCACTAACAGCAGTCAAGCTAACTTGCTAGCTACTTCCAGACAAATGAGTGAACAGCTCACTAAACATTACTTACCCTAGCAGAGCTGTTTAGGCTGTTTTCATGTTATCCAGAGTGTTGGTGACTAACTGTGCTGTCAGGTTGTCCTTTTGTAAATTGAGCGTTTCGCTCTCGGAGCGGCCTACTGGATGCTCTGGTCGACGAGTAGGGTTGAGCCGATCGTTCTCACAGCTTGGGTGCTTGACTGTCGTTCACTGGCTAGCTTGCTAGCTACTTCCAGACACATGAGAGAACAACCTACTCTGACAATTTTACTCGCCCTAGCAGAGCTGGTTAGGCTGTTTTCATGTTATCCAAGCGTTGGTGACTAACTGCTGCTGGCAACAATTTAAATTGTATTTTTTGCCAACGTTTACTGACACCAGCCATATTCAACTGGTGTTGAGCGTTCGTAAATTCATCAGTTATTCTGCGCTCTGGCACACAGACGAGTGCTCTGAAATCTGAGTAGATGGCCTGACTGAATTTACGAACGCACCCGAAATTGTTACTTTCATAATGGAGTCTTAAGACATGTAGCTAGCTAAACAATTAACCATAATCCCAACTCATTACATTAATACGCTGCATACATCTGCAGGTAGCTAACCTACCAGGATCAATGTTAACCTTCGGCGAGAACTAGCCAAGCAAATGGCTCTGAGATTTGAATAATAAGATCATACGTGTAATGTTAGCAAGCCAGCACTTTTTAACTTGAAATTAAGCCACTTTCTGTCAATTAGAAACGTGTAATCTCTGAATGTCTTACCCGTATACATCATGGATGGATGCGTCTCCGGTCGGATGCCATGGTTGCCCTTAGTTTGAAGATGTAATTCGGAGACCTGTGTTTTCTCATCTCCTTAGCTATTATACTCCTAGCTTCCTGAAACGGGTCACAAATGTAGATGTTTTGTGCTCTTGCTGGAAGCAATCACTCCCATGTTGATGACTACAAATGATCTATACTGAACAAAATTATAAACGCAACATGTGACGTGTTGGTCCCATTTTTATTTAAAAAAATTGTTCAGGATCTGAAATTAAACATCACAGAAATGTTCCATACTGTATGCACAAAAAGCTTATTTCTGTCATTCTGTGCACAAATTTGTTTACATCCCTGTAAGCGGTGCGCATGTCAGCTGTTTGTTCACCCGCACCCGCCCGCAATGGCTAATAACCCTTCCACAACCACGGACTATATGTGAAAATCTGAGGCCCGCACCCAACCCGCGCTACAGACGGACTGCATAACAATTTTTTTTGATGGGGGGGGGGGGTGCATGAGTTTGTTTTGCCTGATTGTAGTTATGTTTCTGCTTATTTCTGGCTTTGTTAGTTAACTTGTCTATAATTAGATACATGTAGCTTCTCCTTTGTCCTGTTGCCCTTGAAGAGAAAAAAAACCTTGCTCAACAGAATGTAATAGAATGCGTCAATCTAGTTTACATTGGTAAAATTCTCCTCTTTCGTGGAACAATGACGTTTATGGACTGGGGAGAAAATACAATAAAGCAATACATATTTTATGGGTGTAATACTATCAGCTTTTATGATGAAGACAGCACCTCTACATGTTTTATAACTGAGCATTGCATTCTCAAGATGCAGAAAGAAATGTGTACATTTGTCATTTTCTGCAGGAGTTAAGGCTGTAGCTCTATTCAGAAGGGACTAGTGTTACTAGACTGTTGGTTATGTATTTATTGCCCCAAAATGTCATTTATTCCAAAGTATGTTTCAGATGGGATACATATTTTCCAAAGTAGCCCCTTTTTTTTAATTAATGAAAATTAAATATCTATTTAAATGACAGTTATGATGGAATCCTAGGGGTTTTTGTCCAGTTGATAACTCAAGCTTGGTTCCCAAGTTTTTCTAAACCATATCAAACCATCTTTGGTGTAGTGTCGCCATAATCATTAGGATATTTTAATGATCCGCAGAAGAAGACGTCCTAAATGCCTTCAGATGTGAGCTTAACTGCTAACTTGAACTTGATATGTGTGTTTAGGCTATGGATGAGAAAGTGAACTTGTTCCAAACGTGTAGCTCAGTTGTATGCTGCATTGCAATTTATACAGCGCTTTTGGATTATTCAGACCCCTTTTTCCACATTTTGTTACGTTTATAGCCTTATTCTAAAAGGGATTCATTTGCTCCCCACCCCCCCCCCCCCCCTCAATCTACACACAATACCTCATAATGAGAATGCAAAAACAGGTTTTTAGAAATTGTTGCAAATTTATTGAAGAAAAAAAACTAATTTACATAAGAATTCAGACCATTCACTCAGATATTTGTTGAAGCACCTTTGGCAGTGATGACCGCATCGAGTCTTCTTGGGTATGACGCTACAAGCTTTGCACACCTGTATTTGGGGAGTTCCTCCCATTTTCTTCTCTGCAGATCCTCTCAAGCTCTGTCCGGTTGGATGGGGAGTGTCGCTGCACAGCTATTTTCAGGTCTCTCCAGAGATGTTCGGTCGGGTTCAAGTCCGGGCTCTGGCTTTTCTCAGTTCATCTTTCCCTGACTAGTCCTGACTAGTCTCCCAGTCCCTGCTGCTGAAAAACATCCCCACCGCATGATGCTGCCACCACCATGCTTCACTGTAGGGATGGTGCCATGTGTCCTCCACACGTGACACTTGGCATTCAGGCCAAAGAGTTCAATCTTGATTTCATCAGACCAGAGAATCTTGTTTCTGCTTTAGGTGCCTTTTGGCAAACTCCAAACGAGCTGTCATGTGTGTTTTACTGGGTGGCTTCCGTCTGTCTACTCTACCATAAAGGCCTGATTTGTGGAGTGCTTCAGAGATGGTTGTCCTTCTGGAAGAGTCTCCCATCTCCACAGAGGAGCTCTGTCAGTGACGATCGGATACTTGGTCACCTCCCTGACCAATTCCCTTCTCCCCCGATTGCTCAGTTTGGCCTAAGCGGCCAGGCCGGGCAGTCTTGGTCGTTCCAAACTTCTTCCATTTTATGAATGATGGATGCCACTGTTTTTGGGGACCTTCATTACAGCAGAAATGTTTTGGTCCCCTTCCCCAGATCTGTGCCTTGACACAATCCTGCCTCAGAGCTCTACAGACAATGCTTTCGATCTCATGGCTTGGTTTTTGCTCTGACATGCACTGCCAACTGTGGGTCCTTGTTATATAGACAGGTGTGTGCTTTTCCAAATGTCCAATCAATTGAATTGAACTCTGGTGGACTCCAAGTTGTAGAAACATATCAAGGATGATCAATGGGAACAGGATGCACCTGAGCTCAATTTCGAGTCTCTACCTTGTACATATTACCTAAACTAACCGGTGCCCCTGCACATTGACTCTGTACTGGTACCCCCTGTATATAGCCTCGCTACTGTCATTTTACTGCTGCTCTTTAACTATTTGTGTTTATTTTTTTTACTATTTTTTTTTTTCTTAAGTGCGTTGTTGGTTAAGGACTTGTAAGTAAGCATTTCACAGTGCATGTGACAAAAAATTAGATTTAAGTGATAGGTGCAATATTGTTTTAATGATGCATTTGGTGATCAATTCATTCCCACAAAACGTATAAACAAACATTCACTGTGAAAGTAGGTTCATGTAGGCCATTCATTCAATTTATCGAATCAGTTTCCTTGCTCAAACTGTGAGCAACACCTGAAACTCTGACATTTTCTCTCAAAACAGGGATGTCAATTTGCAAGGGACTAGTATCATCAGGAATTTGCCCCAAAATAGTAGGTTATTCTGTTTAGTCGTCCAGGATTTCAGTTTTCATTTAACCCATCTAAATGGTAGGCTACAGTTCCCTTGACATGCCATAGGCCCATCTGAAGTCGTCTTGTGACTGTAGAATGTGTGAAGTTACACCAGGAACGCACAATCCCGCCATCAGTGCTCAGTCTGTCCGCAATAGGCTGAGAGGCTGGACTGAGGGCTTGTAGGCCTGTTGTAAGGCAGGTCCTCACCAGACATCACCGGCAACAACGTCGCCCATGGGCACAAACCCACCGTTGCTGGACCAGATGGGACTGGCAAAAAGTGCTCTAAACTGACGAGTCACAGTTTTGTCTCACCAGGGTTGGATTAGCGTTTATCGTTGAAGGAATGAGCGTTATTGAGGTGGAGGGTCCGTCATGGTCTGGGGTGGTGTCACATCGTCATTGGACTGAGCTTGTTGTCATTATAGGCAATCTCAATGCTATGCGTTACAGGGAAAACATCCTCCTCTCTCATGTGGTACCCTTCCTGCGGGCTCATCCTGACATAACCCTCCAGCATGACAATGCCGCCAGCCATACTGCTCATTCTGTGTGTGATTTCCTGCAAGACAGGAATGTCAGCGATCTGCAATGGCCAGCGAAGAGCCCGGATCTCAATCCCAATGAGCAGGTCTGGGACCTGTTAGATCGGAAGGTGAGGGCTAGGTGACTGATAGCTTTACAGTTAATGTTATTTTATAGCCTTTTAGCAATTTTACCCAGCCATCTGAGATGTGCTGTCATAATATCCATGTCTGTGCCCAAACAATTCGAGCTTCTACCTTTTTAAAAATCTGTCTATCCAGAAACAAGTCTCTCACCGTTGCCGCTTGTTATAGACCCTCAGCCCCCAGCTGTGCCCTGGACACCATATGTGATTTGATTGCCCCCCATCCCATGTCAGAGTTCCTACTGTTAGGTGACCTAAACTGGGATATGCTTAACACCCTGGCGTCCTACAATCTAAGCTAGATGCCCTAAATCTCACAAGTTATCAAGGAACCTACCAGGTACAACCCCAAATCCATGGGCACCCTCATCGATATCATCCTGACCAATTTGCCCTCTAAATACACGTCTGCTGTCTTCAACCAGGATCTCAGCAATCACTGCCTTATTGCCTGCTTCCATAATGGGTCTGCGGTCAAACGACCACCCCTCATCACAGTCAAACGTTCCCTAAAACACTTCTGCGAGCGGTTCTTTCTAATCGACCTGGCCCGGGTATCCTGGAAGGATATTGACCTCATCCCGTCAGTAGAGGATGCCTGGTTGCTCTTTAAAAGTGCCTTCCTCACGATCTTAAATAAGCATGCCCCATTCAAAAAACGTAGAACTAAGAACAGATATAGCCCTTGGTTAATCCTAGACTTGACTGTCCTTGACCAGCACAAAACATCCTGTGGCTTACTGCATTAGCCTTGAATAACTGCTGTGGTATGCAAATTTTCAGGGAAGTCAGGAACCAATATACTCAGTCAGTTAGGAAAGCAACGGCTAGCTTTTTCAAAAAGAAATGTGTATCCTGTAGCACTAATTGCAAAAAGCTTTGGGACACTAAAGTCCATGGAGAATAAGAGCACCTCCTCCCAGCTGCCCAATGCACTGAGGATAGGAAACACTGTCACCACTGATAAATCCACGATAATGAAGAATTTCAATAAGCATTTCTCTATGGCTGGCTATGCTTTCCACCTGGCTACCCCAACCCTGGCTAAAGTCTCTGCACCCCCGCAGAAACTTGCCCAAGACCCCCCTGCTTCTCCTTCACCCAAATCCAGACAGCTGATGTTCTGAAAGAGCTGCAAAATCTGGATCCCTACAAATCAGCTAGGCTAAACAATCTGGACCCTCTATTTCTAAAATTATCAGCTGAAATTGTTGTTACCCCTATTACTAGCCTGTTCAACCTCTTTCGTATCGTCTGAGATCCCCAAAGACTGGAAAGCTGCTGCGGTCATCCCCCTCTTGAAAGGGGGAGGCACTCTAGACCCAAACTGTTCAAGACCTTGCCAAGTTAACAGATCACCGACCATTTTGAATCCGACCGTACCTTCTTCACTATGCAATCTTCCCAGCTGGTCATGGGTGCATCTCAGCCGCGCTCATGGTCCTAAACGATATCATAACCCAAGGCTTTCGACCCTGTCAATCACCACATTCTTATCGGCAGACACAACAGCCTTGGTTTCTCTAATGAGTGCCTCACCTGGTTCACTAACTACTTCTCAGCTGGAGTTCAGTGTGTCAAATCGGGGGGCCGGGTGTCCGGACCTCTGGCAGTCTCTATGGGGGTGCCACAGGGTTTAATTCTCGGGCCGACTTTTTTCTCTGTATATATCAATTGATGTCGCTGTTGGTGATTCTCTGAGCCATCTTTACACAGATGACACCATTCTGTATACATCTGGCCCTTCTTTGGACACTTAACAAATCTCAACAAGCTTCAATGCCATACAGTACTCCTTCCGTGGCCTCCAACTGTTTTTAAATGCTAGTAAAACTAAATGCATGCTCTTCAACCAATTGTTGGCTGCACCCACCCGACTAGCATCACTACTCTGGACGGTTCTGACTTTATGTGGATAACTACAAATACCTAGGTGTCTGGTTAGACTGAACTCTCCTTCCAGACTCACATTAAGCACCTCCAATCCAAAATTAAGTCTAGAATCAGCTTCCTATTTCACAACAAAGCCTGCTACACTCATGCTGCCAACATACCCTCGTAAAACTGACTAACCTACCGATCCTTTACAGAATAGCCCCTAACACTCTACTCAGACTACATCCAGTTTGCTATCACAGTGCCATCCCGTTTTGTCACCAAAGCCCCATATACTACCCATCTGCGACCTGTATGCTCTAGTTGGCTGGCCCTCGCTACATATCCGTCGCCAAACCCACTGGCTCCAGGTCATCTATAAGTCTTTGCTTTGCTAGGTAAAGTCCCGTCTTACCTCAGCTCACTGGTCACCATAGCAACACCCACCCGTAGCACGTGTTCCAGCAGGTATACTTCACTGGTCATCCCCAAAGCCAACACCACCTTTTTGGCTACCTTTCCTTCCAGTTCTCTGCTGCCAATGACTGGAACGAATTGCAAAAACCACTGAAGCTGGAGACCCATATCTCCCTCACTAACATTAAGCATCAGCTGTCAGAGCAGCTTACCTATCACTGTACCTGTAAATAACCCATCCAAGAACCTCATCCCAATATTGTTTTTTGGGGGGTGCTTTTGCACCCCAGTTACTCTACTTGCACATCTATCACTCCAGTGTTAATGCTAAATTGTAATTATTTTGCCTCTGGCCCATTTTATTGCCTTACTGGTCCTAAACGATATCATAACCCAAGGCTTTCGACTCTGTCAATCACCACATTCTTATCGGCAGACACAACAGCCTTGGGTAGCCTCCATACTCTTCTACATTTGCATACACGGTACGAAGATCTTTCTACTGTGTTATTGACTTTACATTTAGGTGTAACTGTTTGTCGCTTTTCTTAATCTTGGCCAAGTCACAGTTGTTAATGAGAACTTGTTCATACCTGGTTAAATTAAGTTAAAAATCATAGCTAGCTATTTTTAAGAGGTTTTCAATTGGCATCTCTCCCCCTGTTCAGTTCCAGGTGTGGACTGGATTAGGTGTGAGCAGTGCAGGAGGTGGGCTCATGAGTTGTGCTCTAAAAACATTTCATGAAATACCTAGTGTTAACTTTAGCTGTTTATTTCCATGTTTTATTGTTCTTAGAATGACCTTCATCCCCATTGCAATTTTGAGACAAAAAGCAATTAGACATTGTTCTTGGGGGGGGCTAGTAACGGTGACTAACCCCATTCTGTACAAATTTGCACAACTGCAGCATTCAAATGAGGCTGAAATGAAAAATAATGGGACTGTTGCATCTAAATCCGGGGTGTTTATTTTCGATTCTGCGTGGATTGACACGGTAATAACCTAATTTGAGAAATGATGAAGGGAAAAAAAAACGGACCCCTCTGACGCAGTACGTTACATCGTGAAGTGTCACGACGTAACGTACAGCGTGCATTTGCAACTCATTTTGTGCCTTACAGCCTCTTTCCACCAGGGGTAGCCTTTCTCTCTTGCATATTAAAAACAAAGGGACAGGGTAAGAGGGATACCTAGTCAATTGTACAGCTGAATGCATTCATTTTGTCATCACTGCAATCCATCAAGACTTTCAAAAGCCGCGACAGCCGCTGTTTAATTCTGAACTTTAGCACCGCCCTAAAAACCTTATTCAAATTCGACACAAACCTTCAAATGGGTATGTATTGACACATTAAATAAACTCTATACTGTTTTATTTACATTTTAGAGGTGATAAGTTGGACAGATCGGGTGAAAAAAGCAGTTTCTCCACAACTTTCACTCACACAGTAGGTTTCACTTCCCCACCTACCATTTTTTAAAAGACCCGAAGGAGCTCATTTCCTTCAATCATGCAGAGATGGGCATCTTGAAGGTCTCGTCGTTGATTTTGCTGAAAGGGGAGAAATTGTGCTTTACAATGGTATTGATATTACAGTTGACCTGGAAGTATTATGTTTTTGGGGCGCTAAAATAAGGTCAATATTACGGACCAGCACAATGTACAAAAGTGCGTTGGTTACAGTTACCCTACTCATCTTGTTGGCTGGTGGAAAAAAATAATAACATGTGGACAGTTATTCCAATATCTTCAATATGCGCTTCGGATCTGGATAAGGATGCACTCAGTTGTGTCCCCGATGTGTCTTCACTTGTAGCCTCAGACCCAATCAAAGATTTTTATAACTAAATCAAGATGGACAACAGCCTGTCATTTCCTTTGAGAACAGATAAGTCATAGTGGGCAGCATAAGCAAGGAGGTGGGCAGATCCAAGCATGAGTTTGCGAGATCCAATTGTCCCGTTGTAGCTTAAATCTGCATGTTTCAGTTGGGGAATGCCTACTCTGAAGTGCACATGTGCAATCACTCAATATGCTTTTGCACTCCTAAACAATGCACTTTTGTTTTTCAAACTTTGGCAAAGGCTAAAGTCTACAAAATTGTCAACTCTGGTCATAAGATTCTAGTTTGGGGAACTGTATTTAGATAAAATGTTTCATCGATGAGAATGTGCAGGATGTAGGCCAAAATCCATCTACTCTCACTGCGGCCGCTGGGCTTCCCCTCATTACCATATTTGGTAGTGAGTGGAAACGCTAAGCGGAAGCTTCAAATTCATACATCCATAGAACAATAAGACATATTTCAATCTGTGATCCGGTCACGGCGAGCCATGTGAGTGAGCAATGCTTCGGCACGCAGAAGGGAATTAAAATCATTATTATACAACGGCCACTGGCCGCAAAAGGCATGGATGTTTTTTAGGTGGCATTACAGGCACACAAAGGGGATGCACCCGGGAAATTCGAGTTATTGTGAATGACACTGTTGAAGTGTGTACAGCCTGCGCAACTGTGTTTTCAGAGTTTTCTATCCAAATCTACTAATTACATGCATATTCTAGCTTTTAGGACTGAGTAGCAGGCAGTTTACTCTGGGCACCTTTTTATCCAAGCTACTCAAAGAAGTTAAGTCAATAAATTCACTTTCGTGCAAAAAGAAATGTTCTAGACCCAACCATGGCTCTGTATAGCCTATCAGCTGTAGTTACATAGACCCGAGGACACAGAACGGGACCTGACCCGGATCCGAGGGTCAACTACAGTTTTTCCTACCCCAGACCCGTGAAGACCTAGTCCACACCCTGTGTGCTTCAGGCCATTGGTTGGCACATCACCAGGCATGCTCTTAGGGCTTTAGAGGGGAGCAGGTCATTGATATGACTCCCTGATTTAAAATTGAAAGGCTTTAGAGTTCAGCGGAAACCAAAACAGTCATCTCGGCAGGTGTTTATGTTAATGGTAGATGGTGGAGTTAAGACTTGAGCACTTGGTGTTTGAATACCGAAGATGCAATGCATCCCTCAAGTAATTTCACATCTTTAATGTCTCTGATCTCTCTACTTCTCTCTCCCCAGGTATAGACTGTGCCTTCACAGTCACAACCAGCAATGCAGATGTGAGGGCTAAAGAAAATGAAGGTTAGTCGTGGAGAATGGAAATGAGATATCAATTGGCATGTTTTCTGTTGTCTGTTGCAAGGAAGGAATACAGAATATTATATTGAGAATGTTTAATTGTGTTTGTCCCACAGCTTTGTGGTTTAAACTGATCAGACTGTTCTCTACAGGTGCTGATCTTACCTGCACTCACTCTGCTGACTTTGGTGCAAATGCCAGAGTTGAGTGGAAGTTTAAGGACATGAAGGGCTCTACAACTCATGTCATTTTTGATGGGAAACCTACCAGTAAGTACATCAACTTTTCAGACTGTTTGTTTATTCCAAAGAAATGCATTACGTATGGCCTCTTGTATTTGTAGGACTTGTAATTATTTGCTTGTGTATTCATCCACGTTAACGGTTAGACCATTCTTCTATTCAAACCCGAACACTTTTGTTATCCCTACAAATGAGTGACTGGCCATTCCTCCAGTATAACGTTTCCTCCCTCTCTCAGCACCGTATGCCGGCCGTGTCAATATGTTTGATGGGGTGCTGAGGTTCATTGACGTGACGCGGAACGATAATGGGGAGTTTTATTGTGCCGTGTCTGGTAGTCAGAAGTTTGGGGAGGTCAAAGTGAAGCTCACCGTTTTAGGTAAGTACAATCTAGAGGACTGTTATTAGCATGTTTTTTTAACAACTCCTATACAAATTGTAGATTATCAGATACTCAACAAGGCCTGATTTTTCATTATTACTGAAACGGGACCCAAGTGTTGCATATAAAGATCCAGTCCATAAAAAAATTTGAGGCCCCTTACACTGCAGTGTTGTGATCCAGAAATGCTAGCAAAATGCATGGCGCATAGAATTAAAAAGGTATTGTTGATATTTTTCTTAATTAGCCAGGTTCTTTTACATGGACGATACACAAAAAAAAAATAAGACAAGTACTATAAACAATAGAACACTGAAAAATCTGGGAAACCAGGCCTGGTAGTCATAGCTGACTTTTAAAAATACTTTTGATAAAGTACGACTGGAATTTATATAAATGCCTGGAATATTTCAATTTTGGATCATCTCTAGTACAATGGACTGAAATTATGTTCAGTGCATTTGGAAAGTATTCAGACCCTCTGACTTTTTCCATATTTTGTTACATTACAGCCTTATTCTAAAATGGATGAAAAAATTCTCATCAATCTACACACAGTAACCCAAAATGACAAGCAATGAGGTTTTAAGAATTTTACAAAGTTATATAAACATTTAAACTGAAACTTAATTTACTTAAGTATTCAGTCCCTGTACTTTGTTGAAGCACCTTTGTTGGCAGTGATTACAGCCTTGGGTGTGACGCTACAAGCTTGGTCCACCTGTATTTGGGGAGTTTTTCCCATTTCTGCTCTGCAGATCCTCTCCACTGCATGGCTATTTGCAGGTCTCTCCAGAGATGTTCGATCGGGTTCAAGGCTGGGCCACTCTGGCTGGGCCACTCAAGGACATTCAGAGACCTGAAGCCACTCCTGCGTTGTCTTGGCTGTTAGCTTAGGGTTGTTATCCTGTTGGAACATTCACCCCAGTCTGAGGTACTGAGCGCTTTGGAGCAGGTTTTCATCAAGGATCTCGCTGTACTTTTCTCAGTTCCTCTTTCCCTCGATCCTGACTAGTCTCCCAGTCCCTGCCTCTGAAAAGCATCCCCACAGCATGATGCTGCCACCACCATGTTTTACTGTAGGGATGGTGCCAGGTTTCCTCCAGTCCAAAGAGTTCAATCTTGGTTTTATTAGACCAGAGAATCTTGTTTCTCATGGTCTGAGTGTCTTTCGGTGCCATTTTGGCAAACTCCAAGCTGGCTGTTGTGCCTTTTTTACTGAAGTGGCTTCCGTCTGCCTACTCTACCATAAAGGCCTGATTGGTGGAGTGCTACAGAGATGTTCTTCTGGAAGAGTCTCTCCTCCACAGAGGAATCAAGGAGCTCTGTCAGACCATTGGGTTCTGCAAAAATGTCTAAACCGGTTTTCGATTTGTCACTATGGGGTAGTGTGTGTAGATTGAGGATTTTCATTAAAATATATATTTTAGGATAAGGCTGTAACATGGAAAAAGTCAAGGGGTCTGAATACTCTCTTAATGCACTGTATATGTATTAAGGCCATTGAAATGTGAGCTATTAAAATCATATCAAACAATCCCAAGGGTCTAGAAATCCAGGGCTTAAAAACAAGGGTGTCATTGTATGCAGATTCAAGTTTTCTAATATATCCACAATTTTCCTCCACAGCGTCATAGAGGATCTAGATACTTTTCTAACCTCTCTGGATTACAACGAAATTATAAGTGTACTATTACATATTAGATCACAAAAAATTTGACTTACATTACCGTGTAGTTTACCAATAAAATTGTCTGACTGATGTGGACATACTCGGTCTTAATTTTTCAGGATATGATCTTGGTACAATATATTTTAATAGAAAGTTAGCATAAAAATAAAAAGGAACTTGCTACCATGGAATGGAAAATACCTGTCCATTTTGTGTGAAAAATCACCCTGATTTAACTCTTTAGTCATATCCCAGTTTAACTATTTACGTATGGCCTTGCCTATACCTAGCAACTTGTTTATAGTTTTTTTTTTTAATTATGGAAAAAAAAAAAAGTGTATATATATATATATTATTTGGAAACGGCAAGCCAGACACAATTGGACGGGCCTATTTATATAATGAATATGAATTCGAAGGGCAAATATTATTAAAGCATTCAACCTCACTAAAGGCATGAGTCATATGCATATCTTTTGTATCTGAAGTTGTTCTTTATCAGATTAAGAATATCTCGCCCCATGTTCAAGAATGGCCTTTTTCCCCCTTTATTCAGATTACAACCTCTCACTTTCGGTTATTAAAAATGAATTCTCAAATATCGCATCTTTTTTCAAAACAAGCTCTAGAAAGTTGGTTGCTATTTCAGTTTAATCCACCAGGAAAGACAGAAAAAATATTATGGTTAAACTCTAATATACTAATGGATAAAAACAAACATTACTTTTGGAATAAATTAAATCTTTTGTCAACAATATAAGAAATAGGACTGGTGGAGTTAAGTCACACATGCAGCTAACAAAAATATGGAAATATCTGCTCTACCCAAATTTACAACCAAGTAATTGCAGCATTACTGCAGAAATGGAAGAGGGGAGAAGAGTAAGGAACTTGTCGTTCGGGCCATGCATTAAAGACCAAAATTGGCTAAAAAAAATTGTGATTTAATAAAGTATACCAGTTTAATTTAAAGACACGAATTGCCAGCTGTGCCACAAAGATTGCAAAATAGTTAAAGTTTTATGAACTGATGACGCCGGATTCAGAACTTAGAATTTTTGTGTGTGTGCGCACGTGCCAGCTCTGCAGATTTTACTCCGAGACATTCATTAGATAATTTGATTTGGTACTGTCTAATATATATTTAAGCTTGTTTTTGTTCTGAAGGATTGGATTAAAAACAAACTAAAGATCACTATTGTAAAATACACTCTGTAAAATGTATATCGTATGCATAAACTGGAAGGGGAAGCCTAAGTGTTCCATTAGTTAACTTCAAGTAGGGGAGGGGTGGTCGGGTTAGGAGAAAATAATATTTACAAAACATTATATAGTACCAGTCAAAAGTTTGCACACCACCTCCATTCCAGGGTTCTTCTATATTTCCTACATTGTAGAATAATAGACATAAACTATTAAATAACACATGGAATCAAAGTGTCTAACCTCAAATATATTATTTGAGCTGAGGTATAGGAATTATAGGACTTTCTCTACACAATTTGTATTTCAAATACCTTTGACTATTGGATGTTCTTATAGGCACCCCAGAGGTGCCTTATTGCTATTTTAAAATGATTACCAACATGAATAGAACAGTAAACAAGTGTTTTATGCGTCATACCCGTGGTATATTATCTGATGTACCTACAGCTGAAATTCTGTTTCAGCCAATCAGCATCTAGGACCCAAACTACCCGGGTTTATTATTACATGAGCTAGACACTGCTTTGAGGGATTATCTTCATCGGAGTTCATCTGAGAAATTATATTACCTGTAAATGTTATACACAGGATAGAAACTCCCTTGTAATGTGACAATTCTATGACCCTGTGTGAATTGATTCAGGATACCACGACAATAAGATGTCAGTAACACTATATTCCGTTTTCCTGCAGTGCCTCCATCCATGCCTATGTGTAGGGTCCCAGCCTCTGTGACAACGGCGCATAGCGTGCTGCTTTCCTGCTATGATGCCCAGGGGTCACCTCCCCCTACCTACAAGTGGTACAAAGACAATAACCCTCTCCCGGAGGACCCCAGCAAGTTCGCTGCCTTCAAGAACTACACCTACAAGATCAACACTCTCATTGGCAACCTGGTCAGTGTTGCGGCATCCTTTTCACCCCAACTCTCATTGCTAGGCCTACACAACATTAACCTGGGTCATATTCATTGCAGCACATGGGAACAAAACGTTTTGTGTACACGTACACAATTATGCACTTGATTTAAGAATTGTTGAGGGTAAGCAGTCTGCTTATATCCATCGTGGTCCTCTTTCATGATAGTGTTTGGCGTATGTGACCGACCGCCTTGATTCGATCTAATGTAGCAAAAAAGGAATGGTGTTTGAAATGGTGTTTTTTTACATTGGATAAAAGCAGACACGCACAGGGGCTACAAAATGGTATATCATACACTGCATTTGAGGAACAATGCATTATTCACACCCTCTTAAGCTTTAGCCACACCCATCTCTAAGGGTTGATTCGAGCGTTCTGTCGTAACAGTCAAGCACCCAAGCCAACTGGCTAACAGTTGTCGCATTGACGTTCTATTAAAATGGACACGTGTAGTCTTTTGCCAAGACATGTAGCTAGCAAGCTAAGCAATGAACCATAATCACCACTCAAGACATTTTTTTCCCCTTCATGCTGAGTGGTTATTGAAAGGGAGAGGGCTGGAAAGATAAAAAAAAAAAAAATACATTGACAATAGCATCCATTCTCATTGGATGTAATAACATACTTTGTTTGCTTGCTGTTAGAGGTAAAACATTACTTTGAGAAGTTCCACAGGTCATTAGTGGTGGTTCATTAAGCCAATCAGAAATACTATCAGGGTATGTTTTATATACCTACATTTGCACGCAGGCCAGGTAGCCTGTAGGCCTACTTCTATGCGTGCTCGTCCTTACTCAACATTGACAGTAGTGCTCCGAACAAAAGACGATGACTAAATTGACAACTCGTAAATGGAATGAAATAAACCAAAGCTTTTCTCTTGTGTAGTATATGTTGTGCTCAGTGCAAACAACCTCTCCACTCTGACAATGAGAACGGCAAAAGACCGGAATAATGTTGAATGCATTAACAGAAATTCACATAACCAAACAAACATTGTAGATTACAAATTATAGGCATTAACGGTAAATGTAATGGGGGAATTGATATACACTAACAATTCACACAATGAAAGTGCACAAATTGGCAGGAGTCACATTGAGACGTGCAGCCCGTTCTTGGACTGTGCCATCCACACGGCCTCCACAATGGATTAGTTCACTCACATGGGTGCGACTCACAGGTGTCTCGTGTGCCATTTAAAAAAAAAATAAATAAATAAAAAGATTAATAATAAAAAGTGTGCTTCTTCTCGAATAAGAAATGTATATCTTGGTCGACCAATAGCCTATTGACCAAACAGTTGACTAATTGGGGTCCGTCCAACATCCTTCATATTATTTACAGTACAAGTCAAAAGTTTGAACACCTACTCATTGAAAGGTTTTTCTTAATTTTTGCATTTTCTACATTGTAGAATAATAGTGAAGATGCAAACTATGAAATAACACACATGGAATCATGTAGTCACCAAAAAAGTATTAAACGAGTCAAAATATATTCTATTTTTCTAATTAGCCACGCTTTGCACACTCTTGACATTCTCTCAACCAGCTTCATGAGGAATGCTTTTCAAACAGTCTTGAAGGAGTTCCCACATGCGGAGCACTTGTTGGCTGCGTTTCCTAAGCTCTGCGGTCCAACTCATCCCAAACCATCTCAATTGGGTTGAGGTTGGCTGATTGTGGAGGCCAGGTCATCTGATGCAGCACCTTGGTCAAATAACCCTTACACAGCCTGGAGGTGTGTTGGGTCGTTGTCCTGTTGAAAAACAAATGATAGTTCCACTATGCGCAAACCAGATGGGATGGTGTATCGCTGTGGTAACCATGCTGGTTAAGTGTGCCTTGAATTCTAAATAAATCAGTGTCACCAGCAAAGCACCCCCACACATTACACCTCCTATTCCATGCTTCACAGTGGGAACCACATATGCGGAGATCGTCCATTCACCTACTCTGCGTCTCACAGACACGACGGTTGGAACCAAAAATCTAATTTGGACTCATAAGACCAAAGGACAGATTTCCACTGGTCTAATGTATGTTGCTCGTGTTTCTTGGCCCAAGCAAATCTTCTTATTGGTGTCCTTTTAGTAGTAATATCTTTGCAGCAATTTGACCATGAAGGCCTAATTCAGTCTCTCCTGTGAACAGTTTCTGTTACTTAAACTCTGCATTTATTTGGGCTGCAATTTCTGAGGCTGGTAACTCGAATGAACTTGTCCTCTGCAGCAGAGGTAACTTGGTCTTCCTTTTAGAGGTCGACCGACTAATCGGAATGGCCGATTTTTATTTATTTATATATATATATATATAATATTTTTTAAATATTTATTTTTTTATTTAAATTATTATTATTATTATTATTTTTTTTTTATTAGGGCTGATTTTCAAGTTTTCATAACAATCGGAAATCTGTATTTTTGGACACCGATTTAGCCGATTTTTTTTTTAAATATTTTTTTAAAATTATATTTTTACACCTTTATTTAACTAGGGAAGTCGGTCAAGAACACGTTCTTATTTTCAATGACGGCCTAGGAACGGTGGGTTAACTGCCTTGTTCAAGGGCAGAACGACAGATTTTTTACCTTGTCAGCTCAGGGATTCAATCTTGCAACCTTACAGTTAACTAGTCCAACGCTCTAACCAGCTGCCTTACATTGCACTCCACGAGGAGCCTGCCTGTTACGCGAATGCAGTAGAAGCCAAGGTAAGTTGCTAGCTAGCATTAAACGTATCTTATAAAATACAATCATAATCACTAGTTAACTACACATGGTTGATATTACTAGTTTATCTAGCGTGCCCTCCGTTGCATATAATCGATGCGGTGGCATTCGCAAAAAAGGACTGTCGTTGCTCCAACGTGTACCTAACCATAAACATCAATGCCTTTCTTAAAATCAATACACAGAAGTATATATTTTTAAACCTGCATATTTAGCTAAAAGAAATCCAGGTTAGCAGGCAATATTAACCAGGTGAAATAGTCACTTCTCTTGCGTTCATTGCACAGTGTCAGGGTATATGCAACAGTTTGGGCCGCCTGGCTCGTTGCGAACTAATTTGCCAGAATTTTACGTAATTATGACATAACATTGAAGGTTGTGCAATGTAACAGGAATATTTAGACTTATGGATGCCACCCGTTAGATAAAATACGGAACGGTTCCGTATTTCACTAAAAGAATAAACGTTTTGTTTTTGAAATTATAGTTTCCGGATTTGACCATATTAATGACCTAAGGTTCGTATTTCTGTGTTATTATGTTAAGTCTATGATTTGATAGAGCAGTCTGACTGAGTGGTGGTAGGCACCATCAGGCTCGTAAGCATTCATTCAAACAGCATTTTCGTGCGTTTTGCCAGCAGCTCGTCGCTGTGCTTCAAGCATTGCACTGTTTATGACTTCAAGCCTATCATTTCCCGAGATTAGGCTGGTGTAACAAATGTGAAATGCTTAGCGGGGTGCGCACTAATAGCGATTCAAACGTCACTTGCTCTGAGACTTGGAGTAGTTGTTCCCCTTGCTCTGCATGGGTAACGCTGCTTCGAGGGTGGCTGTTGTCGATGTGTTCCTGGTTTGAGCCCAGGTTGGAGCGAGGAGAGGAACGGACGCTATACTGTTACACTGGCTATACTGTTACACTGGCAATACTAAAGTGCTTATAAGAACATCCAATAGTCAAAGGTATTTGAAATACAAATCGTGTAGAGAAATATTCCTATAATAACTACAACCTAAAACTTCTTACCTGGGAATATTGAAGACTCATGTTAAAAGGAACCACCAGCTTTCATATGTTCTGAGCAAGGAACTTAAACGTTAGCTTTCTTACATGGCACATATTGCACTTTTACTTTCTTCAACACTTTGTTTTTGCATTATTTAAACCAAATTGAACATGTTTCATTATTTATTTGAGGCTAAATTGATTTTATTGATGTATTATATTAAGTTAAAATAAGTGTTCATTCAGTATTGTTGTAATTGTCATTATTACAAATAAAATAAAAAAATCGGCCGATTAATCGGTATCGGCTTTTTTGGTCCTCCAATAATCGGTATCGGCGTTGAAAAATCATAATCGGTCGACCTCTACTTCCTTTCCTGTGGTGGTCCTCATGAGCCAGTTACTTCATCAGAGCTTGGTTTTAGCGACTGCACTTGACATTTTCCGAATTGACTGACCATGTCTTAAAGTAATGGACTGTCATTTTGTCTTTGCTTATTTGAGCTTATTCTTGCCATAATATGAACTTGGTCTTTTACCAATATGAACTTGGTCTTTTACCAAATAGGGCTATTTTCTGCCTTTTCACAACACAACTGATTAGCTCAAACACATTAAGAAGGAAAGAAATTCCACAAATTAGCTTTTAACAAGGCGGCACACCTGTTAATTTAAATGCATGAAGCTGGTTGAGAATGCCAAGCGTGTGCAAAGTTGTCATCAAGGCAAAGGGTGGTTACTTTGACATTATTCAAATATAAAATATTTTAATTTAACACTACTTTTGGTTACCACATGATTCCATGTTATTTCTTAGTTTTGACATCTTCACTATTCTACAATGTAGAAAATAATAAAATTTAAAGTAAACCACTGGAATTAGTAGCTGTCAACTTTTGACTGGTACTGCATGTGTAGCAGGAATAACCGAAGCCCTAGCACGCTCCCCTATGGCACTCCACCGCTTATGGGTTTGGCCTTGGAGGGCAAACCATTTACTTCAACCACATGTTCCCTCCCTAGCAAGTAGGACATGCATGCATACAAGCCATTCAAGAGTGGTACTTCCCAACCCGGAGCCTCTAACTTGGCAAGTAGGAATTTTATGATTAACTTTATCGAAAGCCTTGAGGTCAAGCGGTACCATTATCAATCTCCTTCCTTATGTGGACATTTTTAAGTATGAGTCGGTAGAGTATGATTTTATGAACCTTGACTGGAATTAATGAATGAGATTTACATGCAAGTAGAGCTGCTCATGAACCACATTCTAAGATTTTGGTCTTGACAGTGAGGATGGAGACTGGCCTGTAGTTCCCATGTTTGGTCTCACTCGCCCCTTGTGCAAATTAATGACTGGCCATTTTTCGTTTGGGAATGTACCTAGCTCAAGAGGTTAATTACGTGAGTAATACATGGGGCAATTTGAACTGCTGCGTCTCAACAACCTTGCTGGTATAGCATCCACGCCAGTGGCTTTGGAGCAGTTAAGCTCCACTAGCATTTTAGCTACCGTGGCTACATAAACACTTTTTAAAGAAGAAAAGAGTTGGGTTGGACCCCAGATCGGCGTAGTAGCTCTTGAGTTGTTAATTCCCAAACAAGTGGTGGGTAAGTTGCTAACCAACTTATTGGCAACAGAAGTAAAACATGAGTTGCATTCATTAGCCACCATTTTGTTTTGTTGGAAACCAGCCCACTCATAATGTCTAGGCAATACTATTAGATTTGTTTTTGGCAGAGTTACTACATCCTAATTCTTAGAATACATTTTTGGGGCTTTTGTTCCCTCTCTTGGCTGTTATCTTTTTCTGAACATCATTCCTCTTGAGCCCTTTTTATATAAAAGGAAGTCAGAATGATCTTGGGTTTTACTAAACTCCTCTCACTGTCAACTGCGTTTATGTATAAATATTTGTATGCATATAAGACTCAACAGACACAAACTGAACAAGTTCCACAGACATGTGACTAACAGAAAATGAATAATGTGTCCCTGAACAAAGGGGAGGTCAAAATCAAAAGTAACAGTCAGTATCTGGTGTGGCCACCATCTGCATTAAGTACTGCAGTGCATCTCCTCCTCATGGACTGCACCAGATTTGCCAGTTCTTGCTGTGAGATGTTATCCCACTCTTCCACCAAGGCACGTGCAAGTTCCCGGACATTTCTGGGGGGGGGGAAATGGCCCTAGCCCTCACCTTCTGATCCAACAGGTCCCAGACGTGCTCAATGGGTTTGAGATCTGGGCTCTTCGCTGGCCATGGCAGAACACTGACATTCCTGTCTTGCAGGAAATCACGCACAGAACGAGCAGTATGGCTGGTGGCATTGTCATGCTGGAGGGCCATGTCAGGATGAGCCTGCAGGAAGGGTACCACATGAGGGAGGAGGATGTCTTGCCTGTAACACACAGCGTTGAGATTGCCTGCAATGACAACAAGCTCAGTTCAATGATGCTGTGATACCGCCCCAGATCATGACGGACCCTCCACCACCAAATCGATCCCGCTCCAGAGTACAGGCCTCGGTGTAACGCTCATTCCTTCGACGATAAACGCAAATCCGATCATCAACCCTGGTGAGACAACTGCGACTCGTCAGTGAAGAGCACTTTTTGCCAGTCCCGTCTGGTCCAGCGACGGTGGGTTTGTGCCCATAGGTGACGCTGTTGCCGGTGATGTCTGGTGAGGACCTGCCGTACAACAAGCCCTCAGTCCAGCCTCTCAGCCTATTGTGGACAGTCTGAGCACTGAGGCAGGGATTGTGCGTTCCTGGTGTAACTTGGGCAGTTGTTGCCATCCTGTCCCACAGGTGTGACGATTGGATGTACTGATCCTGTGCAGGTGTTACACGTGGTCTGCCACTGCGAGGACGATCAGCTGTCTGTCCTGTCTCCCTGTAGCGCTGTCTTAGGCGTCTCACGGTACGGACATTGCAATTTATTGCCATGGCTACATCTGCAGTCCTCATACCTCCTTGCAGCATTCCTAAGGAATGTTCACGCAGATGAGCAGGGACCCTAGGCATCTTTCTTTTGGTGTTTTTCAGAGTCAGTAGAAAGGCCTCTTTAGTGTCCTACGTTTTCATAACTGTGACCTTGTTAGTGTTTTAACGACCGTTCCACAGGTGCATGTTTATTAATTGTTTATGGCTTATTGAACAAGCATGGGGAAACAGGGTTTTAACCCTTTACAATAAATCTGAAGTTGTTTGGATTTTTACGAATCATCTTTGAAAGACAGGGTCCTGAAATATTTATTTCTTAAAGGCCTTCCTTGATTTAATGACTAAACCAAGGGCTAGATCTTTTCTTTACTCTGACTTGCCTAATAGGAGCCAGTTCACTATACCAAGGTGTTTCCTAAACATGTTAAAATGTTTGGCTAGTTTGCCAATCAGTGTTGAGCTGAGCTCAACTGTGGGTTGTCCTGGCACAGCAAAACCTCCCTCACGGGAGGCCAGTTTGGATTTGGCTTCACACCAATCAAATCACATCTAAAGCAAAATGTCATTGTCAGAAAAACGTGTCAGTTTCTGGTCTGCTTGTGTTGTCCTGCTGTAGTAGTAACTTGCTAAATTGGCCGTTGTGTTCTTGACTTCTCTGTACAGGCCAATGATTATGAAGGCGATTTCTGATTTAACCATACATTTCATATTGTGCCACTGGCCTGAGACAATTTGAAGTTCAATATGTAGGCTCATGTTAACTAGCTAGCTTAATGGCAAAAATGAACCAGCCAAGTGTGAGGAAGTTAACGTAAGGCTACCTAGCTAAATTGCTTGATAGCCTATAACATCAACTAAAAGCATACTGTATGACATTTCTTTACTTGTGCACTAGGGCTGACGTCAATTTGTTTGGTCTTTAGGCTGTTGGTCGACCAAGAATTTTTATTTAGATATATATATATATATTTATATTTGCTCCCATCTCGGTGAACTAATCCATTTCGGGGGCCTAAACTAAAAGCCAATTTATGCTTGATCCGAAAATGTAGTTGGGTGTGACGCAGTTGCGGAGCCTCCATAGGC
Organism: Salvelinus namaycush; assembly: GCF_016432855.1. Taxonomy (NCBI): domain Eukaryota; kingdom Metazoa; phylum Chordata; class Actinopteri; order Salmoniformes; family Salmonidae; genus Salvelinus; species Salvelinus namaycush. The sequence continues at coordinate 49,247,519 of NC_052318.1, read as the reverse complement.
ATGCAGAGTCCAAGTCGAGCTCTGTACCGCATCGCCATGCGCCTCCCAAATTTTGTAACAAAGAGGAGGTCCCTGCATTGACATGATTGGTTAACGGTAGGTAGGGGTGTTAAATAAAAATCCTGTATAAACACAAACTGTTTGACAACAGGTCTGCATTGCTCCAAGAAGCGCAATAAGTATGCCTGACTTCTGCTGAGGCCATATCACCATAAATGCTGCATGGCCAATGCATGCTTCTCCCAAATGCACAATGCACTTCTCTCTCCAGAATGTGCGCACTCCCCACCAATTTGTGCAGTCATTGTTTCACAACTTCATGGTGTGAATTGTTTGAATGTTAGTGTATAACAATTCCCCATTTTACATGCTGTATCACCAGTAGTGCATTTACTGTTAATTTCAAATCTACAATGTTTTACTTTATTTACGGTCATTTATTTTAATGCATTCAATATTATTATTCCAGTCTTCCTGTTCTCATTGTCGGAGTGGACACATTGTTTGCAGAATGCACAACCTATGCTACACTTGTGAGAAACAAGTTTTGATTAATTTCATTCCATTTATGAATTTAGTTATTTTTTTGTTTGGAGCGCTCCTGTCAATGTTGAGTAAGGGACGCGCACACACAGAAGTAGGCCTATAGGCTACCTGGCCTGCGCGCAAATATAGACGCATAAACTGCTTAATGAAATTGAAAATAAAATAGGATCACGTTTAAAAGTAAAACTGCATTCTAGCTATTGTATTTAAGACCCTCTTGCAATTATTGGAAATAATAATCTGGTCAATCTGACAGCAGCAATAGCCAATTCTGTCTAGAGACCGTTCATCCCTTAAGTGTGCCCATCACTGGTAGCCATGGCACAGCTGATGGTCTCCCCAGGCCAGGTGCACTCCCGCTGCGGGTGTTTCCAGACCCGGCGCCGGGATAAAGTGACTAAGGGGGCAGTTGAAATCGGTGAGGGGGCACAATTTTGGGGGGGGGGGGTTCTTGCATTGGAAAGTAGCAACCTAGTTATTCATGCATGAAAACAAAAGTAATGAATATCAGTTTGACTTAGAATACTGACATAACTGCTAATGCAAACGAATGAATGCGAACAGAACAAAGCGGCGATACCAAGTAGGCTTAGTAAACCAAATACCAGATCGATACAGGCTAGTTAACAGTAAACAAAAGGCGACTGGAGAGCCAAAACAGACGACTACTACAGTGAGATGTAGGCATGCGTCAAACATGGATAATCATGGTGTTCTTGAGTTCAGCAACACGCTGTGATATGGCACATTGGAGCCTTAGCGGGCGATTTCAGTTTGCAAAAACTGGCGAGCGACAGCTCCGCTTCCACCAAATCGGGTGTTGCTTAGATCCAGCAGCGGTTTCACCTTCTATACATGGTTCTCTGTGTCAAGGGCACACAGGGCCTCCACCAGTTGGCTATTGCCTTCTCTGTTCTTGGTGACATGTCAGAACGATGCCGTTTTTTCTCCTCTGTCCTGCTGGCCTACTGTACTGTCTACCACGTATTGCTGGAGAGTTGTACTTGCATAACGTTGTCATTTGCTCGGAGCTGGTGGTGCGTTAGTGCCGCTGGCACTGAACTGTTACCAAATGGTTTTTGAAGTTGCTGTCACACCAACTTCTCGATGCACTGCGGACCACTGACTTCAGTGTAAAGATCTGTTGCTGTTGCCTGGAGTAATTTGTTTGAAGGATCGCGACGACTGAGGATTATGTGCACAATGGTGGCTGTAAACTTTCACCGCCTTCAGCAACCCTGTAGCCTCCAGTCTTACTCTGTTTTTTACGAACACTTGCATTTAGTGCCCGAGGAACTCCAGTGCTGTCAACTTTTAACATCCACTGACACAGTAGCAAGGTGTCCCCTTCTACTTTGGCTTTGTTTGGGTACTTTATCAAAGCCAATTTCTGATATCCATCGTGGCATTTTAGCTGGTTTGAGCTAGCTAAATAGGCTACGGCTAATAACACGTGTGCTGTATAGTTAACTCCTATGATCATTGGGATGCCAAACAGACTGACCATAGTTGGCTGTATAGCACAAATACATCTGGTACCAGGCTAACACAACAGTACTGTGTGGTATTCAACATTAAGTCTCTTATTTCAATTGTTTCCCTTTTTTAATTTTTTTTATTTCATATCAGCGCTTGTAAACGCCTCGTTCTATCCCTGCAGGAGTTTCCGTCTGCTTCTAAGATGGATACAGGAGACTACAGCTGTGAGGCTGTGAACGACGCCGGCCCTGCTAAACGCTGTCAGGCTGTCAGAATGGAAGTCCGTAAGTGCTCTTCGTTTTCTATGGATAGGGGAATGCCAAGAGTGCAAAGCTGTCAAGGCAAAGGGTGGCTATTTTGAACAATCTCAAATACAAAATATATTTTGATTTTGTTCAACACTTCTTTTGGTTGCATGATTCCATGTGTGTTATTTCATAGTTGTGATGTCTTCACTATTATTCTACGATGTAGTAAAAATGAAGAAACCCTGGAAGGATTAGTTATTTTTTGATATACAGTACCAGTCAAAAGTTAAATCATGATGCTATTCGAATACAGAAATTATTTCCGACCCTCATCCCTAATGTGAATCACTCTTATTTGGTTTTGATAGCAGCCTACTGGCCTAATACAAAAATGTGAAGGCGATATAGGAAAGTGTTTCCTTCATTCAAATGTAGGTCATACCATACAGATTCACATTATGTACACCTAAATTATTGTTATGCTGGTTTGGTTGGTGGATATGTTTCCTAACAACCCCTGGAATCAAAGTTTTTACATCAGCACAAGTGCTTTTACTATAACCAGACCTAGATGTGGGCGGCAGATAGGTTCGAGCGTTGGGCGAGTAACCGGAAGGTCGGTGGTTCGAATCCCGGCGTCAACGAGGTGAAGCAAAGGCACTTAACCCTAATTGCTCCAGTGGCAGGTGACCTTGGCCGTGACCCCACTCCCTGCAGTTGTCTCGGAACTTGGGATATGCAAAAACGATTTATTTCCATTACGTGTGTGTGTGTGTAACAAGCACCCCCCGAATATTATCATTATTTGCTTTGGTCTTTATGGCATAGTGAATGCACATATTCCTTTTACACTCAATGACAAGGATGTTAGGCTATTTCACTCTCCCATTTTGACTTTGTGAGCCAGGGTAATGTATCTAATTTCTCTATCGGTCTCTCCCTCAAAGGAAACATGTTTACATTTGCCAAAGCAAGTGAAATGAAGAAATACAACTGAGAATAAACAAATTTAAACTATTAGAAATGAATAATGAACATTGCACTCAACAGGTTTAGAAAAGATACATTTCAAGTGTTATAAACTCAGCATAAAAATAAATGTCCTCTGTCAACTGTGTTTATTTTCAGCAAACTAGATTCAACAACTGAGACAAACTGAACAAGTTCCACCTACATGTGACTAACAGAAATTGAATGTGTCCCTGAACAAAGGGGGGGTCAAAATCGAAAGTAAGTCAGTATCGGGTATGGCCACCATCTGCATTAAGTACTGCAGTGCATCTCCTCCTCATGGACTGCACCAGATTTGCCAGTTCTTGCTGTGAGATGTTACCCCACTCTTCCACCAAGGCACGTGCAAGTTCCCGAACATTTCTGGGGGGGAATGGCCCTCACCCTCCGATCCAACAGGTCCAGACGTGCTCAATGGGATTGAGATCCGGGCTCTTCGCTGGCCATGTCAGAACACTGACATTCCTGTCTTGCAGGAAATCACGCACAGAATGAGCAGTATGGCTGGTGGCATTGTCATGCTGGAGGGTCATGTCAGGATGCGCCTGCAGAAAGGGTACCACATGAGGGAGGAGGATGTCTTGCCTGTAACGCACAGCGTTGAGATTGACGACAAGCTCAGTCCGATGATGCTGTGACACACCGCCCCAGACCATGACGAACCCTCCACCTCCAGAGTACAGGCCTCGGCGTAACGCTCATTCCTTTGACGATAAACACGAATCTGACCATCACCCCTGTTGAGACAAAACCGCGACTCGTCAGTGAAGAGCACTTTTTGCCAGTCATGTCTAGTCCAGCGACAGTGGGTTTGTGCCAATAGGCGACGTTGTTGCCGGTGATGTCTGGTGAGGACCTGCCATACATGCCTACAAGCTCTGTCCAGCCTCTCTCAGCCTATTGTGGACAGTCTGAGCACTGATGGAGGGATTGTGCATTCCTGGTGTAACTCGGGCAGTTGTTGCCATCCTCTACCTGTCCCGCGGGTATGATGTTCGGATGTACCGATCCTGTGCAGGATCCTGTGCAGGTGGTCTGCCACTGCGAGGACGATCAGCTGTCTGTCCTGACTCCCTGTTGCGTTGTTTTAGGTGTCTCACAGTATGGACATCGCAATTTTTTACCCTGGTCCTCATGCCTCCTTGCAGCATGCCTAAGGCACATTCAAATACGCAGATGAGCAGGGACCCTGGGTGTCTTTTCTTTTGGGTTTTTTCAGAGTCAGTAGAAAGGCCTCTGTAGTGTCCTAAGTTTTCATCACTGTGACCTTAATTGCCTACTGTCTGTAAGCTGTTAGTGTTTTAACGACCGTTCCACAGGTGCATGTTCATTAATTGTTAATGGTTCATTGAACAAGGATGGGATACAGTGTTTAAACCCTTTACAATGAAGATCTGTGAAATGATTTAGGTTTTTACTAATTATCTTTGAAAGACAGGGTCCTGAGAAACAGACGTTTCTTTTCTTGCTGAGGTTATCTGCTAGTACAGTGTTTTAGTAATGTGCGGATGGTTGTAGTGTGGGAAGATGCATCAACAGATACATTTTGGTGGAATTTACTCTCCTTTTTTCCTTTTTCTCTCTGTCTAGGTGACATCAACACTGGAGGTATTGTTGCCGGGGTGATCGTGGCTCTCCTAGCCCTGGCCCTGCTGGGCTTTGGACTGTGGTACGCCCGCCGCAAAGGATACCTGCCCAGTGAGTTCACACCCCCTAACCACTCCTGGTCTTGTATTCATAAAGCATCTCAAAGTAGGAGTGCTGATCTAGGAACAGATTGGACTTTTAGATCATAATGAATAAGATTGCATGGACAGAAGGGACCTAATCCTAGATCAGAACTCTTATTCAAAGACATTTTAATAAATACGGGCCCAGATCAGTGACTGAAACATTATGAACTGCAAGTTATAACCTTCAAATTCAAATCATCATACAAATGTCTCTACATTTAACTCACTTTTATTTATTTTTGCCCTCACAGAAAAGAGTGCAAGGTAAGTGGACTCTTTAATAACTGATTACTTTGTCTGATCATGTTAATGCAGGACTTAGCAAATTGGTTTTCAGTGCCAGTGTCAAATTACATCCGTGTCCTCCTTTGGTTGCCTCAGCCCCTGTTGCTGAGGGCTTAGTTAGGATGCTTTTTAATTAAGGATTTTATGTAACATTTCATAAAAAGAGAACATCATCATGTAAATAATACAACAACATAGTACACTTTAAAGTGGCTGATGGCTGTGTAGATGTCACTGTAGGCTCACTTGGTGTGTTCCTCTTACAGCCAACCCAAACCCTCAGTGGTCTACCAGCCAACATCGGAGTATGGCGATGAAGAGGATGTAAGTTTCATCGGTCTTTGTAATGTCTTTATAAGTCTGGTGCTTTTTAGACATTCATTTCTAAGTATTTCTTCCATTTCTCTGGTATGTTTGTAACATTTTAGCAAGCAGAAGATTATTCAAAAGATAACAGGCAATATTGTGCTGAAAATAATTTGTATATGCTTTTGTTTTCTCTCTGCTCTCAAATTCAATTTCTGAGAATTAGATTATTACGATTGTAGTGTATTGTTTGGTTGTCAGGGAAATATAATATTTAGCAGATTCTTTTATCCAAGCGACTCAGTCATGCGTGCCTACATTTTTACGTGTGGGTTGTCCCGAGAATCGGCCCCAATATCCTGGCGTCGCAAGCGCCATGCGCTACCAACTGAGCTGCAGAGGACCATCTCTCTAAAGACTTAATGGTTACTGTCCTTTGTCCTTTTTTTCCAGTGAAAAGGTGCAGTCTTGTAATTGCAGTTTTCTGTCTGTTCCAGGGGGAATTCAAACAGAAGTCTTCTTTCGTGGTATAGCCAGGGTATGCAACACATATCCAGGATATACTCAGGAGTCTACGGCAACGACAATGAATACGGGTGCGTCCCAATAACATCTCCCTTTTCTCCTGAAGTGTGCTCTTGTTCACTGCTTCCCACAAATCTCAAAGCATTGGATTGGCAGTGGCATGGGCTTGTGGGAGTTTCCACATTTTTTTCCTTATACCAGCCATTTCCTTTCAAATCAGTGAAGCAAAGTGCACACTTTGGGAGGAAGGAGAGATAATTGGGTAAATGCTAATACCACTGGCCCTTTTACCTGCTCGGTGTGGATTGATTTTAATGTTATCTTTTTTTAATTCCATCTGTTTATAAAAACTATTTCCACTTTAATATTTCTCTAACCGGCAGTCTACCTACTGTATGTCTGCATTATTTTGTGGCGGCTGTGTGTATAGGACTTTTCTATTTTCCCCAAAATATTTCAATAACGCTGGTCATTGATATTTTTCTAACCCCAATCGAACATGCATTTTATGCCCTGCGTCCCAAATTGCACCCTATTCACTATATAGTGACTAGAAGGAAGGGGAAAGGGAATACCTACTCTGTTGCACAACTGAAGGCATTCAACCAAAATGTCTACTGCATTTAACCCAACCCCGCTGAATCGGAGAGGTGTGGCGGGCTGCCTTAATCGACATCCATGTCATCTGTGCCTGGGGAGTAGTTGTTGTGGGTTAACTGCCTTGCTCAAGGGCAGAAGGGGATTTGAACCAAAGACCTTTTGGTTTCTTGCGCAACACTTAACTGCTAGGCTAGCCCAATATAGAGCTCTATGGGCCCTGGTCAAAAGAAGTGCACTATATGGGGATTAGTGTCATTTTGAGCTACAACCTACATTCTTCACAAGGGATTCACCTTGTGAAATCTTGATTGTTCAACCTGACACAAGCTTTGGAAATTCCACAGCTCCCTCTGTCCCATGCCTGGCTGTATCCCAAATGGCACCCTATTCTGTATATACTGCACTACTTTTGACCAAGGCTCTAGGGCATTTATGTAGGGAATAGGGTGCAGTTTGATACGCATACCTTGTGTGCTGTGAATATCCATGCTGTTAAGTGAGTTGTAATGTGAAATGTTTTGTTTACGGTAGCTACAGATAGTTTTAAATTGTGTTTGATCAACTCACATCGAGCTTTATTTATACAGCACATTTCTGACATGGAATGCAACACAATGTGCTTTACAGGGGTGGTGGTGGTGGGGGGGGGGAATAAAAACAATAAATAAACTGATATTTACTACACTTTACTACACTACATAAGAGCAGAAAAAAACTAAAGAATAACAAACTGAATGACTAAAAAGCACCCTAAGGAAATGCATATCTAAAAAGATGTATTAAGATCTCTTTAAATAATGTCCACAGTTTTGACCCCCCTCAGGTTCTCTGGCAGGCTATTCAAGAGTCTGGGGGCATAGTAACTAAAGGCTGCCTTTCCATACCTCTTGGTCCTAGGGATAGTTAAAAGGCCAATGCCAGAGGAACCTACTGGGTACATAACTTAAAAGCATGCCTTACATGTATTGGGTGCACAATTGTGGATTGATTTTAAAAACCAATAGAATAATCTTAAAGTAAATTCTAAAACTCACAGGCAGCCAGTGCAGGGACCATAAAAACAGTGTAATGTGGCTTCTCCGTCTGGTCTTGGTCAGGACCCGTGCTGCAGCATTCTGTATGTTTTGCAGTTGACCACTGGCTTTCTTGGGTAGACCAGACAGGAGAGCATTACAGTAGTCAAGCATGCTTGGAATAAAAGCATGGAAACGGACCCACCTTGGCAATGTTTCTCAGGTGGTAAAATGCTATTTTGGTCACATTCCTAATGTTTGTATTCTTCAAATTTGTATTGTTTGTTGCTGGTCCCAGATCGGTTTATGCTGCTGTGTCAACTCTTTGTCACTCACTATTAAACACGTTTGGCATGACAATTCCATGAGAAGTTGTCAAGGGCAGTAACAGACTAGCAACCAGGCTTGTTGAGATGAACAGTCTCCTTCTTTGCAAGTTATCAAGTTTAGCATCCCAAAGATGTTGCTGTGAGCACAATATCCCATCATACAAGGTACATGGGTGCAGTCGTACTTAAGATATTTATTTTGCAAAAATTAGTCAGGTCTTAATCTAGATCCTTTTTATTGAGCATTTTACGATTTTGACAGATTCATGTATTTGTTGTTTTATAAGGTAACACCTGATTCTAATATTAAATCATATTTGAAGAACAGTCTCTGAAAGACCATTTTTGTAATAGTTGTGCTTTCCATATCTTTGACTTTGAGCTATTGTTATTATGTACAATGTATCCACAAGGTGCTAGCTAAGATCATCCATGGTCCTTCAGCACCGTTGAGTATTAACTCCCCTTTACCATAATCAGTTCAGCCTAGATTGAGGGAGATAATATTCTTAAGGTGCACTGTATAAAATGTTTTGTTTACAGTGCATAGCAGGCTTGGTGTAGGGCTAATTAGAACATGTTAATATGCCCTCTGACCTGTGCCAATTAGGTGTCCCCATGTAGGTTTACTGCTTTCCAGACCCAAACATTTTAAAGATATACAATTGGTACAGTTACAGACCGATATCCTTAAATAGTTTTTGTAATTAGGAATGTATTACAAATTCCACAGATACCCTCTCTGCACCACATGCACATGGTTAAACTTCTATTCTGTTTGCGCAGTCACTGTATAATCACTGAATGGATACATTTGATCACACAGAAAGATGTTCCGTTGCAAGTGAATCCTGTCTCTTTAAGAAAAAGGGGCGGTGCTGTTGAGAGCTGCAACCTTTTTGACAGGCTGGCCCGACGCTCACTCAAAATCCATTCATAAATAAGACATTTGAGGCATAGTTACATTAGATAAATAATTTCAGGACATAAATGTGTTAACGTTTTTAGCGAACAATTGCAAGAAACTCGCAGCAAAAATAGTTTACATCCTAGTCAGCGCATTCGACTCGGCGACGTTGTGAGAGCAAAAGTGACTTCCGACTAGTGACCCCCCTTCTGCAGCTATGGTTATGACTTTATCTGCGTTTCACCAGGAAGCTGCTTAGTTAATTCTGTGTTCAGAACATTTGTCTACAGAACCTCTTGTTCGCTTTATTCCAAGGGATTGTCGTTCATGTGTAGCCAAATCGAGTCTAATTCCGTTTAGCACAAATTATCCGCTGTTTTCAATGTCTGCCGCCGCCTCCATCTTTCCGGTTTTACTGAAAGTAAGTGAAACCGAGGACTGAAATACCAATGGAACGGTGAGTTATGATGGCAGCTAAAGAAGAGCTTTACACCAAAGTCACCCCGCGGAGGCAGCGCCAGAATCGATCGGGCACTGTAAAACATGGGTCAAGTCTGGACGTGCTGCTGTCGATGGGATTCCCCAAGACCAGGGCGTGAGTATCTGACCTGAAGCTAGAGTACTGCCGCTATTCATTAGACTACTTTCCCTAGCGAATGCAGTCTATTTTTAGATTAAGGCTGCGTTCACACAGGGAGGCCAATTCTGATATTTTTTCCACTTATTGGTATTGACCAATCAGATGTTTTCACATCAGATCTCTTTTCAGAGCTGATCTGATTGGTCAAAAAATACCAATTAGTGAAAAAATATCAGAATCGGGCTGCGCAAACAAAGCTTTATTTTTAAGCCTGCTATTATAGTTTAAGTTGCAGAGCAATATTGTTCCATACCGGTGTAAAAAAAAAAAAACAACACTCCATTGTTGGTACTGGTAGAGGGTCAAATGCCATGTCCTATATATCGTCATCATTTGGACTCCAACTTGACATTCAAGAAACCGGTGAAGGTGGTTAACACTGTCTAGTTTGGACTATCAAATTTAAGGTTTATAGGACCTTACCTACCTCTGGAACCCACAACTGCATGCAATGATCTTTTCACATTAGTCCTTTTTCTCACTTGCAGTAGCCACCATTCTAGAATCAATTGAATCACTCTACAAACACTTCATATTTTTGATAACAAACCAAACAGTTACCACCATTGTCAAAGTTGACTTACTGAGTGCAGATTGTCACTGACAAAATTACCATTAACTGGAATACACTGCGTGGACTGGAGAAAATTTAAATCATGGCTCAAATTTAACCAAACCTATGACCGCTGATGACTTTATAACCTATCCATTATTTATTTTTAGTGTTGGATGTATTGTTTTTGAGTATTTGCATTATGGCTGTGTAATTGCCCTTGCCTGCCTAGGGCCCAACAAAATGTCGCTTAGGGCCCCCAAAAGGCTAGGGCTGGCTCTTACTGCATGTGGGTATGCAGACCAATGATGTGTATATAAACCCTGGATTGCTGATGCGATGTAATGGCTAAAGGGGGGCTATGAAGCCACTGATTGGACATATTGGCACTCCCTAGAAGGAGCAGTCCTCCATAGGAATGAATGGAATTCCACAGTACAAAATGTAACGTCTTTTTTTATTTATTTTGAAGTGGGGACCGTAACATTTTATTACTTAAACATTTTCCTTGAAGTATGCATTTTAGGTGTCTAATATATTAAATGTAGACATCACAATGCATTTCTATAGCTTCCCAAATATTTGTTTTATAATCGTGGTTGAGTACCAAAATGGACGTGCGGTGGCTTCAAAACAGCACTCCCTGTGAGTCATTAAGTGTGTGTGTATATAAATTGTTTGGCCCCCACCCCTATCAAAATGGCCCATCCCTGCTCTATAGCCTAATGTTGTCACGATCAACCATCCACCTTGGACAGGTCTTGAACTCCTTCATTAACATCTCAAGGGGTTGGGTTAAATGTGGAAGACACATTTCGGTTGAATGCATTCAGTTGCGCAACTGACTAGTATCCCCTTCTTTCTCTTGCGCTCTCTTCAACCCCCCCCCCCCCTGGACCTGTTGCACCCTCTATGACCACTTGGATTATTATTTGACCCTGCTGGTCATCTATGAGCGTTGGATATCTTGAACGATCTTGCCTGAATGGCCATGTAGTCTTATCTCCATCGGGCACAGCCAGAAGATGACCGGCCACCCCTCAGAGCCTGGTCCTTCTCTAGGTTTCTTCCTAGGTTACTTCCTTTCTAGGGAGTTTTCTACATCTGCATTGAGGTTTTGGGCTGAGTTCTGTATGAGCACTTTGACAACTGCTGATGTAAAAAAGCCTTTTATAAATACATTGATCAACTGTAAAATTGTCCTAGTTGCTTTGGAATTACGTGTGTGTGTGTGTCTGGAGACACCCCTTCAAATTAGTGGTTTCGGCTATTTCGGCCAAACCCTTTGCTGACGGGTATATACAATCAAGCACACAGACATGCAATCTCCATAGACATTGGCAGTAGAAGGACCTTACTGAAGAGCTCAGTGACTTTCAACATTGCACTGTTATAGGATGCCACCTTTCCAACAAGTCAGTTTGTCAAATTTCTGCCCTGCTAGAGCTGCCCCGGTTAACTGTTAGTGTTGTTATTGTCTAGGAGCAACAACGGCTCAGCTGCGAAGTGGTAGGCCACACAAGCTCACAGAACTGGACCGCAGAGTGCTGTAGTGCGTGAAAATCGTCTGTCCTTGGTTGCAACACTCACTACTAGTTCCAAACTGCCTCTGGAAGCAATATCAGCACAAGAACTGTTCGTAGGGAGCTTCATGAAAGGGGTTTCCATGTCCGAGCAGCCACACACAAGCCTAAGATCGCGATGCATGTGTCAGCTGGAGTGGTGTAAAGCTTGCGGCCATTGGACTTTGGAGCAGTGGAAACGCGTTCTCTGGAGTGAGGAATCACTCTTCCCCCATCTGGCAGTCCGACTGACAAATCTGGATTTTGCGGATGCCAGTAGAATGCTACCTGCCCCAATGCATAGTGCCAACTGTAAAGTTTGGTGGAGAAATAATGGCCTGTTTTTTTTTTTCATGGTTCCGGCTGGCCCCTTAGTTCCAGTGAAGGGAAATTGTAACGCTACAGCATACAATGACATTCTAGACGATTCTGTGCTTCCAACTTTGTAGCAACAGTTCGGGGAAGGCCTTTTCCTGTTTCAGCATGGCAATGCCCCCGTGCACAAGGCGAGGTCCATACAGAAATGGTTTGTTGAAATCGGTGTGGAAGAACTTGACTGGCCTGCAAGGAACCCTGATCTCAACCTCTTCTAACACCTTTGGGATGAATGGGAATGCCGACTACAAGCCAGGCATAACTGGCCAACATCAGTGCTCAACCTCACAAATGCTCTTGTGGCTGAATGGAAGCAGCAATGTTCCACCATCTAATGTAAAGCCTTCCCAGAAGATTGGAGGCTGTTATGGAGTTGGTCCCCCCTTTGCTGCTATTTTAATGCCCATGATGCACTAGATGACCTAAAGTATGTGAACACAAACAGGAGTTCACATATTTGTTTATGTATTGCGTCTTGGGAAATGAAATTGTCTTCCTGGCCAAATGTTAGTTTGTTTTTAATACCGTCCCAGGCAGTCAAGACAGGACAGGAGGGTACTGCTAAAGCAATACTTCTCAGGATTTACCAAAAACTCTTCTTAACCTGAACAGGATTGTTGTCCCCCCCGCCTACGGGACAGTTAAGCTAATGTAGGCTAATGTGATTAGCATGAGGTTGTAAGTAATATGAAAATACTTCTCAGGATTTACCAAAACCACTCAAAGAAAATCTGTTGTCTTAAAAGTAATGCACCGTCATGTCACACCTCTAAGTAGCAACAGGTGTTTAAAAAAAAATATATATATACTTTTTTTTACTGGTCGGGTGTTCAACATTTCCTATACCAAACAGCATTGTGTTACATATTAATCTGAACTGTTTCACAATCGCATGCTAATGGCCTGAACACTGTTTCACATGCTAGTATACTTAGAATACTAGCCTGAACACTGTTTCACATGCTAGTATACTTCCAATACTCCGAGCCTAAACACTGTTTTACATGCTAGTGTACTCAACTCTAGTACTCCTCACCAGATGTGAGCTTCACAGATGGTTTAAGTATCCAACTTTGTAAGCAGAGGAAGGAGGAGAGAAAATGGGGAAAGACAAGCAAATTGTTATAGATGATGGTTTTTCAACCAAACATTTGAGATCTTGAAATGAGTGTTGATTGGTTTGTATTTAAACAGTTTAATATTGATAGTTGACCAGGGGTTTAACCCTCCTCACTTCACTGTATCCTTCTGTTTGTTAGCATGGCTAATTGCTTAGTGAGTCTCTTTACCGTCAATCCCTGTAGTGATTGAAGGTTTCCTGGTACAGAGAAGCACTAATACTTACAACAGAAGGGTTATGATTCACTCTACAAACACACAAGCCTCACCGACTACTGTAGCTATGAGGATAAGACAAAATGTTTGTCCCGGGGGAAACTATCTTTGGCATAGCCTTTCGAGTACAAGAGCTTCAGTGTGTGTGGAGAACATGAATCATACCACCCTACTGTTGTATGAAGGGAATTCATGCTGAATCATTTGTCATTGAGCAGCGATAATCAGAGATGTGATCTAGCTGGACAGTCAGCCACTGTCACAGCACTGGACACTTGCACGCACAGTCACCCACTGTCACATGCAGTACTGTAGGAGGAAGGGGCAGTGATCCTGAGTGTGGTGGTCAGATCTAACCTGTGTGCCAGTCTTTCTGCTGTCTTGCAAGAGGGGATCTGGAAGTGTGTGTGTGTGTGTGTTGCAAGAGAGCAGAAACAGACTGGCACCCAGGCTTGATCAGCCATGTGGAAAATGGATCCGTCTGAGAGAATTATAAGATGTAAATATCTCACATTTCAATGTGGTTGCTGTTAGCTTCCTGCTGCTTCTCCATTTTAAGATTGGTTTCCAAGAAGTCTTGCAGGAAAGGCTGTTGACTTGATAACCGGCAGTGCACACAAGGGAGCTATTCCTTTCCTTCCCCAAAATGATTTTATATACACACACACACACACACACACACACACACACAGTTGAGGTCGGAAGTTTAAATATACCTTAGCCAAACGGATTTAAACTCAGTTTTTCACAATTCCTGACATTTAATCCTATTAAAAAATTCCCTGTCTTAGGTTAGTTATGATCACCACTTTATTTTAAGAATGTGAAATGTCAGAATAGTAGTGATTTTTTTATTTGAGCTTTTATTTCTTTCATCACATTCCCAGTGGGTCAGAAGTTTACATACACTCAATTAGTATTTGGTAGCATTGCCTTTTTAAATTGTTTAACTTGGGTCAAATGTTTCGGGTAGCCTTCCACAAGCTTCCCACAATAAGTTGGGTGAATTTTGGCCCATTCCACCTGACAGCTGGTGTAACTGAGTCAGGTTTGTAGGCCTCCTTGCTTGCACACGCTTTTTCAGTTCTGCCCAGATCCGGGCTTTGTGATGGCCACTCCAATACCTTGACTTTGTTGTCCTTAAGCCATTTTGCCACAACTTTGGAAGTATGCTTGGGGTCATTGTCCATTTCTGTCTGTAGCGCTCGAATGTGCAGTTGCAAACTGTTGTCTTGCTTTTTTATTGAGGTTCGAGCAGTGGCTTCTTCCTTGCTGAGCGACCTTTCAGGTTGTATCGATATAGGACTCGTTTTACTGTGGATATAGATACTTTTGTACCTGTTTCCTCCAGCATCTTCATACGGTCTTTTGCTGCTGTTCTGGGATTGATTTGCACATTTAGCACCAAAGTAAGTTCATCTCTAGGAGACAGAACGCGTCTCCTTCCTGAGCGGTATGACGGCTGCGTGGTCCCATGGTGTTTATACTTGCTTTCTATTGTTTGTACAGATGAATGTGGTACCTTCAGGTGTTCGGAAATTGCTCCTAAGGATGAACCAGACTTGTGGAGTTCTAGAATTTTTTTTATGAGGTCATGGCTTCCTTCGACGATAAACGCGAATTCGACCATCCCCCCTGGTGAGACAAAACCGTGACTTGTCAGTGAAGAGCACTTTTTGCCAGTCCTTTCTGGTCCAGCGACGGTGGGTTTGTGCCCATGGACCTGCCTTACAACAGGCCTACAAGCCCTCAGTCTAGCCTCTCTCAGCCTATTGCGGACAGTCTGAGCACTGATGGAGGGATCGTGCGTTCCTGATGTATCTTGGGCAGTTGTTGCCATCCTGTACCTGTGATGTTTGGATGTACCGTTCCTGTGCAGGTGTTACACGTGGTCTGCCACTGCGAGGACGATCAGCTGTCCGTCCTGTCTCCCTGTGTCGCCGTCTTAGGCGTCTCACAGTATGGACATTGCAATTTATTGCCCTGGCCACATCTGATGTGCTCATGCCTCCTTGCTGCATGCCTAAGGCACATTCACACAGATGAGCAGGGACCCTGGGCATCTTTCTTTTGGGTTTTTTCAGAGTCAGTAGAAAGGCCTCTTTAGTGTCCTAAGTTGTCATAACTGTGACCTTAATTGCCTACTGTCTGTACGCTGTTAGTGTCTTAATGACCGTTCCACAGGTGCATGTTCATTAATTATGGTTCATTGAACAAGCTACTAGATTCATACATTCTCTGATCGTTTTGATTGGGTGGACATGTCCGTTCATGCTGCAAGAGCTCTGATAGGTTGGATGTTCCCCAGAAGTTGTCATAATTATGGTGTAAGTCTATGGAAGGGGGTGAGAACCATGAGCCTCCTAGGTTTTGTGTTGAAGTAAATTTACCCAGAGGAGGACAGAAGCTAGCTGTCCTCCGGCTCCACCATGGTGCCACCCTACAGAGTGCTGTTGAGGCTACTGTAGACCTTCATTGCAAAACACACTACCCTTCCTGGGGGGAATATTTCCACTCCAGTCTCTCCCTCAACCTTGAGGAAGAAGAACTTACAATTTACAGCTAGAAGATATTAAAAAGGGAAGAGAAAGGTTGGAAATGCTGAAGTTTGCATCAAATCAAATTGTATGTCACATGCTTCATAAACAACCAGTATAGACTAACAGTGAAATGCTTACTTGCTGGCCCTTCCCAAAAATGCAGAGAAAAAATAGAACAATTATAACATGAGGAATAAATACACAAGTCAAGATAACTTGGCTATATACACGGGGTACCAGTGCAGGGGATAAAGTGACTAGGCATCACTACTTTGGACGGTTCTGACTTAGAATACGTGGACAACTACAAATACCTAGGTGTCTGGCTAGACTAAACTCTCCTTCCAGACTCATATCAAACATCTCCAATCCAAAATTAAATCTAGAATCGGCTTTCTATTTCGCAACAAAGCCTCCTCCACTCACGCCGCCAAACTTACCCTAGTAAAACTGACTATCCTACCGATCCTCGACTTAGGCGACGTCCTCTACAAAATAGCTTCCAATACTCTACTCAACAAATTGGATGTAGTCTATCACAGTGCCATCCGTTTTGTTACCAAAGCGCCTTTTACCACCTACCACTGCGACCTGTATGCTCTAGTCGGCTGGCCCTCGCTATATGTTCGTCGCCAGACCCACTGGCTCCAGGTCATCTATAAGTCAATGCTAGGTAAAGCTCCGCCTTATCTCAGCTCACTGGTCACGATAACAACACCCACCCGTAGCACGTGCTCCAGCAGGTATATGTCACTGGTCATCCCCAAAGCCAACACCTGCTTTGGCCGCCTTTCCTTCCAGTTCTCTGCTGCCAGTGACTGGAACGAATTGTGAAAATTGCTGAAGTTGGAGACTTACATTTCCCTCACTAACTTTAAACATCAGCTATCTGAGCAGCTAACCGATCGCTGCAGCTGTACATAGTCCATCTGTAAATAGCCTCATCCCCCATATTGTTTTTATTTACTTTGCTGCTCTTTTGCACACCAGTATCACTACTTACACACCATCTGCTCATCTATCACTCGTGTTAATCTGCTAAATTGTAATTACTTTGCTACTATGGCCTATTTATTGCCATACCACCTCATGCCATTTGCACACACTGTATATAGACTTTCTTTTTTTCTATTCTGTTATTGACTGTACACTTGTTTATTCCATGCGTAACTGTTTCTGTTGCACTGCTTTATCTTGGCCAGGTCGCAGTTGTAAATAAACTTGTTCTCAACTAGTTTACCTGG
This sequence comes from Salvelinus namaycush, assembly GCF_016432855.1. Classification (NCBI taxonomy): domain Eukaryota; kingdom Metazoa; phylum Chordata; class Actinopteri; order Salmoniformes; family Salmonidae; genus Salvelinus; species Salvelinus namaycush. Next base: position 49,230,288 of record NC_052318.1, on the reverse strand, counting down.
TTAAATAAAGGTGAAATAAAAAAGACGATAAACAATAGCAGAAGCGTATGTGATGAGTTAGTGCAAAAAGGGTTAATGCAGATAGACCCGGGTAGTTATTGGTTAGCTATTTAACTATTTAGCTGTCTTATGGCTTGGGGGTAGATGCTCTTCAGGGTCCTGTTGGTTCCAGACTTGGTGCATTGGTACCGCTTGCCATGCAATAGCGGAGAGTACAATTTATGACTTGGGTGTATCTCAATGCCCAGTGTGTCCTTCCAGGATAGCAGAGTTGATGCCAGAGCGACTCTGTGGCTTGTACGGTATTTTACTGGACAAAAGCTATGCTTCTCCAGGTATTGCCACACATCTATACGTACAGTTTAAACATTTTATAACCTTTTATTTGAGTTATTCACTTAAACAACTTTAATCATTTACATGTTGTGACAGGAAGTCTCTGTACAGCATAAATGTCTGTATTAACCTTTCTCTCACACATGCTCATTAGATCTTTTTGGCAGTTTGACTGTGAGATTGCAGTTAAGCCCCGCTTTGTAATCAACCAGTATAAACTAACAGTGATGTCTTCATCAGTTTCCACAGTTCAGGTGAAGTGTGTTTCGCAGTGCCTGCATGTCTGCTGTACAGTATATCTAAGATGAGGTTGACCACAAGTGTGTACTTACTCAACCCGAAAAATACAAAAGTGTTGACTCCACAGCCTCATTGCATTAGCATTATGTGACATAGGCTGCTTGTTAATGTTTGAGTAGCCAATGCTTCTGTTGGAGGGTAATGCATTTGACTGTAATTACTGGTGTGTTTGAACACATGTTTATCCTTGTGTGTGTGTTTGACAGAGGGAGGGTGTCTTTGTGTACGAGTGTGTCTCTCTGTGCATGTGTTTATTGATGAGCCATCTGCCTAGTCGCTGTTGCCATAGTAAGCATCCCTCCCTGCTGTACCATACTGGTCGTGCTCAATCGCCATCCATTCCCAGTCTGTTAATGCCCATCCTCAGTCTGTTTCCATACTGAGATGAGAGCCTGTGGGCACTGGCTGTAGGGTCTGGCAGGGCTCTGGAAGGCATGTGCAACACAGCATAGTGCAGATGGCTCTCTGGCTCTCTGTTGGGTTGGGATGGGATGGCTGCAGAGTAATAGGCTTTTAATTACAATGCCTGATTACATTTGGCCCTTTGACACAACCGTGGGGTTCACTGGCCTGGCTTTAGCCCGGCTCTGCTTTTGTTATTATTCTTCGGCCTCTGCCTCTTCCTCTGACTATACTTCCTCCATTTTCTCCATCTGCTTTTTCTTGGCACATTTTGTTTTTTATTTCACTGCTGCCTTGTCCTCTTCCCCTCCTTTTCTTCCTCATTTTTCTCTTCTCCTGTAGCTTCCCTCTGTTTGTTTGTTTATTCTCTGACCACTCTGGTTAGATGTAAACACTGCTAAACATGACCAGGGAGATGTTGTGACATAGTAACCCAGCATTAGCAACATGGCAAACTGCAGCTTTTAGTTACAAATTTAACCAGAAACGTGCATAATGCACATTCACTAATAATGTAGCAGGCGTTATATAAAATGAACACCGATCTCATAAACAATCTCTCAAGCACAAGTCCACGTGCTAGTGAGTAGCCAGCTAATATTTATATTTCAAGTTTTGCCAACTTGGATCTAGGTACAAGCTCTGAATTCAGCTGACAATGCAACACAGTTGAATTATGAACACAACCTTCTGTCCGTCTCAGACTTTCATCAACATGCTAGCCTGTCCTCTTTGTTCAATGTTGAAATCAAGTGGCCTACGTTATTTCTCAGAATGAGAACTAGTTGCCAATTCCTTATATATATATATATTTTTTAATGCTTATTGCACATTTATAAAACAGACTAAACAGCTAGTATAGCTATCTTTATTTGACTAAATGTTGCTAGCAATACATGCAGCCGTAATGCTTGCACGACAAACTGAGCATTCATTTTCCACTGTCCCTGATCTCTCATCTTGTTGTGAGTGGTAGAGGGATGGGCTTGGGAGAAAGAGGTGACCATGAGAACAAGCGGACATAAACACTCAAAACGAAAATTACAAAAAAAACTTGACTCTGCAAAACAGGCATTTGGAATATCGCTCAAAAATATGAATTTAAATTAATCAAATGTATTCGATATACATTCAGAAAATATTTAGACCTGGACTTTCTCCACATTTTGTTACGTTACAGACTTTTTTTATTTAACTAGGCAAGCCAGTAAAGAACAAATTCTTATTTACAATGATGGCCCAGGAACAGTGGGTTAACTGCCTTGTTCAGGAGTAGAACAACAGAACGACCTTGTCAGCTCGGGGATTCGATCTAGCAACCTTTTGGTGACTGGCCCAACGCTCTAACCACTAGGCTACCTGTCGCTTCCAAACTTCTTTCATTTAAAAATGGAGGCCACTATGTGCTTGGGGAATTTCAATGCTGCAGAATTTGTGGTACCCTCCCCCAGATCTGTGCCTCGACACAATCCTGTCTCGGAGCTCTACGGACAATTCCTTCAACCTCATGGCTTGGTTTTTGCTCTGACATGCATTGTCAACTGTGAGACCTTTTTATATAGGTGTGTGCCTTTCCAAATCATGTCCAATCAAATGAATTTACCACAGGTGGACTCAATTCAAGTTGTAGCAACCTCAAGGTTGATCAATAGAAACAGGATCCACCTGATCTCAATTTCGAGTTTCATAGCAAAGGAATAGTTTCTGAATGCACTCTATCGCCCAGCCCTAGCCAAACGTCGTCTGGAGTGGTGTAAAGCTCACCGCTATTGAACTCTTGAGCATTGGAAACGCGTTCTCTGGAGTGCGAAATCACGCTTCACCAGCTGGCAGTCCCACGGATAAATCAGGGTCTGGTGGATGCCAGGAGAACTCTACGTGCCCCAATGCATAGTGCCAACTATAACGTTTGGTTGAGAAGGAATAATGGTCTGGGGCTATTTTTCACAGTTTGGGCTAGGCCCCTTAGTTCCAGAGAAAGGACATCTTAACACTACAGCATACAATGACATTCTAGACGATTCTGTGCTTCCAACTTTGTGGCAACAGTTTGGGGAAGGCCTTTTCTTGTTTTAGCATGACAGTGCCCCTGTGCACAAAGCGAGGTCCATACAGAGATGGTTTGGCAAGATCGGTGTGGAGAACTTGACTGGCCTGCACAGAGCCCGACCTCAACTCCATTGAATGCCTTTGGGATGATTTGGGACGCCGACTGAGTGCCAGGCCTAATCGCCCAACCTCACTAATGCTCTTGTGGCTGAATCGAAGCAAATCCCTATATTAATGCCCATGATTTTGTAATGAGATGTTCGCCGAGCGGGTGTCCACATACTTTTGGCCATGTAGTGTATGTCACATGGATAATCAACCTTTGGCAATATGCAGGCATGGCATACCACTGTCCCTGGACAATAGCTCTGACATTTTGCTCTGACATGCAATACTTTTATTTTTTAGTAACAGCCCTATGTCCTACTGTCTTATTACTGTGATACTACAATGTGGTTACTGTGTAATTACGCCCAGAGATGTAGTCAAGTCACTAAACCTAGAGCCCTTATCGAGTCACGAGTCCCTATGGCTGAAGTCAGAGTCCCCGTGCTCAAGTCTGAGTCACTGAGTCCACATGAACTCAAAATAAAGTTATTTGGTCAGTACATTGTTTGCTATCCATTTTCCTGTCTTCCCGTGCCACCACATGTTTACATATAGGCTATTGGTAATGTTACCAGGGCCAAGTTCAGCTGCAATACGTTGCAGATAGAAATTCCATGAATAGATTGACGTTATTCCTTATTCAACATGTCAGAGGCAGGTTTGTTCTATATAGAAATATGTTATCTAAACGTTCCAAAACATTGTATCGTGCTGAACTCACCCCAGATTGTTAGCTATAGCTAGCTGATGAGGTTACGGAATTGAACAAGGTGTAGCCTAAACAAAATGGTAAGTAGCCTAGTTTTACAACGACCTGCGATATGTTTCACGAACGTAAAATGCAGCCCTCCAATACACTGATGGAAAGATGCGTATAGCCGGTCTTATCGGTCCAAACTTTTGAACAGTAATGGCTAGAATCAAGCTGTTTTCTCTGAGGAAAAGAGGGAGACGCAGCTAGTACGTTGGCTACAGTACCTGTCTATGAAATGCAGTGGGGAAAGTGCGAGGGTTGAGCGTGACTACAAATTCAAAAACATTCTATACTCAAGGGAGAGAAACATAGCTAGGCTGTTTGTTTTACTGTTAAACTTAATGCTGCTATTGTTTTTAATTTCGTAAAGCAGCTAGTGTTTCATAACTAGGCAAAGGGTATCTAACTAGAACGCTGGCGATGACTGGTTAGCTATTGGAAAGCAAGCGTCGCCTGGGACGTGTGTAATCGGAGGTGGCGTTGGAGCGGAGCCCGTCTGCCCACACTCATCTCTTGCTCTCCCGCAGCGCACCAGCTGATGTAGGCTAGGCTGTATGTGCCGGATTTGGCGCATCCTTCTAACTGCTGAACAGAATTACGCTTTGCATCTGTGCTTCTAATATTAATTTAGCTTATCACTGAAAAGCTCTAATCTCTCCAACTCTTATCCAGTCCATTTAGTAGTCAGATTTTAGTCAGATGTTCTCGTTTTAGTCAACTGGAAATATATTTTTTATCTGGGTCTATTTAGTCAGTTATAGTCTCGTCAGTTGCCACTGAAAAATGAATGTTTGATGAATATTCAAATTTTATTACTCACATGCGCCGAATACAACAGGTGTAGTACACCTTACAGTGGAATGCTTACTTAAAAAAACTGAATATTTTTGTTGATGAAATTAACAGTATTTCAATGTTGCACACTTAAAATAGGCGACTTGCACCATGCTAAGACAGAATTGCTTACTATAGTGTGATCATGACAAAATATCTGAGCCATTGTATTATACTGGAGTGAAAGTAAAATTCTTAATGTTTGACACTCGTTAGATCACTGTGTGGCTTCTTGTCACATGATACAGGGAGGATTAATCGTTTCCTGTATAATTAGCACCATTTTTCTTCTTCATGGTGGTGTTAAACAACATGTCTCTTCCAACCAAGCCTCTCGTTTATTATTTCTCTCCTCCCTAAACCGAGAACTTCAGTCTTTCTCTTTCTGTGGTCACGGAATGATAATGCGGAGAGTAAAAATAGATATCTCTTTTGAAATGCTCTACTACTCTCTACCAAACAACGTACACCTTTTCCTCTCTTTATTAATTCATTTTCTGATTAGAGAAGAAAGTCTACACACACACTCACAAATACACATGTATGCATACTCATGCACACACGTATTCTCCACCCACGCTGGCAGGGCAGGCTCTGTCTCTCATTTGTTCGCCTAGAGGAAGTGGACTGTTTGAGGAAGTGGTTTGTGACCTTTACAGAATCAAAGTGCTGAGAGCGAGACAGTTTAGTTTATTAGGATCTCCATTAACTACTGCACATGCAGCAGCTGCTGTTCTCAGGTCCATGTAAAACTTACAAATACATGACAGAGAACAGAACAGTAATAGACCAGAACAGGATATTACATGTAATTAAATATAAAATAAGTTATATGTGTGTGTACAGTTGAAGTCGGAAGTTTACATACACCTTAGCCAAATACATTTAAACTCAGTTTTTCACAATTCCTGACATTTAATCCTAGTAAAAATTCCATTTTAGGTCAGTTAGGCTCCCCACTTTATTTTAAGAATGTGAAATGCCAGAATAATAGATTTTTCAGCTTTAATTTCATCACATTCCCAGTGGGTCAGAAGTTGACATTTACACTCAATTAGTATTTGGTAGCATTGCCTTTTCATTTGGGTCAAACGTTTAGGGTAGCCTTCCACAATCTTCCCACATTAAGTTGGGGGGAATTTTGTCCCATTCCTCCTGACAGAGCTGGTGTAACTGAGTCAGGTTTGTAGGCCTCCTTACTCGCACACACTTTTTCAGTTCTGCCCACACATTTTCTATAGGATTGAGGTCAGTGCTTTCTGATGGCCACTCCAATACCTTGACTTTGTTGTCCTTAAGCCATTTTGCCACAACTTTGGAAGTATGCTTGGGTTCATTGTCCATTTGGAAGACCCATTTGTGACCAAGCTTTAACTTCCTGACTGATGTCTTGAGATGTTGCTTCAATATATCCACATAATTTTCCTGCGTCATGATGCCATCTATTTTGTGAAGTGCACCAGTCCCTCCTGCAGCAAAGACCCCCATGATGCTGCCACCCCCGTGCTTCACGGTTGGGATGGTGTTCTTCGGCTTGCAAGCCTCCCTTTTTCCTCCAAACATAACAATGGTCATTATGGCCAAACAGTTCTATTTTTGTTTCATCAGAGCAGAGGATATTTCTCCTAAAAGTACTATATTTGTCCCCATGTGCAGTTGCAAACCGTAGTCTGTTTTTTTATGGTGGTTTTGGAGCAGTGGCTTCTTCCTTGCTGAGCGGCCTTTCAGGTTATGTCGATATAGGACTCGTTTTAATGTGGATATAGATACTTTTGTACCTGTTTCCTCCAGCATCTTCACCTGGTCCTTTGCTGTTCTCGGATTGATTTGCACATTTCACACCAAAGTATGTTCATCTCTAGGAGACAGAACGCGTCTCCTTCCTGAGCGGTATGACGGCTGCGTGGTCCCATGGTGTTTATACTTGCGTACTATTGTTTGTACAGATGAATGTGGTAACTTCAGGCATTTGGAAATTGCTCCCAAAGATGAACCAGACTTGTGGAGGTCTACAATTGTTTTTCTGAGGTCTTGGCTGATTTTCTTTTGAATTTCCCATGATGTCAAGCAAAGATGCTCTGAGTTTGAAGGTAGGCCTTAAAATACATCCACAGGTACACCTCAAATTGACTCAGGCTAATTGACATCATTTATCAGAAGCTTCTAAAGCCATGACATTTTCTGGAATTTTCTGACCCACTGGAATTGTGATAGCATAAAATAATCTGTAAACAATTTGGAAAAATTACTTGTGTCATGCACAAAGTAGATGTCCTAACCAACTTGCCAAAACTCTAGTTTGTTAACAAGACGTGTGGTTGAAAAACGAGTTTTAATGACTATGTGTATGTAAACTTCCGACTTCAAGTGTGTGTACATGCATGCATACATACAGTACCAGTCAAAAGTTTGGACACCTACTTATTCAAGGGTTTTTCTTTATTTTTACTATTTTCCACATTGTAGTATAATAGTGAAGACCTCCAAGCTATGAAATAACACATGGAATCATGTAATAACCAAAAAAGTGTTAAACAAATCAAAATATTTTTTATATTTGAGATTCTTTAACTTCTCTAGGATAGGTGGGACGGTAGCGTCCCTCCTGGCCAAAATCCAGAAAAAATGTAGCGTGCCAAATTCCAATATATTACTATAAAAATCAATCTTTCATGAAATCACACCTGAAAGACACCAAATTAAAGCTACACATGTTGTGAATCCAGCCAACATTTCTGATTTCTAAAAGGATTTACGGGGAAAGCACACCAAACAATTATGTTAGCTCAGTACATAGCCACAGAAAAACACAGCCATTTTCCCAGCAAAAGATAGTAACACAAACCAGAAATAGAGATAAAATTAATCACTAACCTTTGAACATCATCAGATGACACTCATATGACATCATGTTACACAATACATTTATGTTTTGTTCGAAAATGTGCATATTTATATCCACAAATCTCGGTTTACATTGGCGCCATGTTCAGAAATGCCTCCCAAATATCCGAAGTAATTACAGAGCCATGTCAAATAACAGAAATACTCATCAAACTTTGATAAGATACATGTTTTACATATAATTAAAGATACACTTGTTCTTAATGCAACCGCTGTGTCAGATTAAAAAAAAACTTTACGTAAAAAGCACACCATGCAATAATCTGAGATGGCGCTCAGATTTAACAAAATTTCTCTGCCTTGTTGGAGTCAACAGAAATACGAAATTACAGCATAAATATTCCCTTACCTTTGATTATCTTCATCAGAATGCAGTGCCAGGAATCCTAGTTCCACAATAAATCGTTTTGTTCGATAATGTCCATTACTTATGTCCAATTAGATAATGTTGCTAGCATGTGTAGTACACGTGTCCAAACGCTCGCGCAGATGCAGGCAAACGTTGGACGAAAACTTCAAAAAGTTATATTCCAGGTCGAATAAACTGGTCAAATTTAGTAGAGAATCAATCTTCAGGATGTTATCATTTATATCCAATAACGTTCCAACCGAAGCATTATTTCATGTCTGTATAAGTAATGGAACGCAAGGCGACAACATGAGGAAAGTGCGTGACCAAGAACTGGCAATCTGCCAGACCACTAACTCATTCCCCTCCCATCCGGTCCCACAGCATAAACTTCATTCCACGTTCTACTGACTGTTGACATCTAGTGGAAGGGGTATGAATTGCAAACAGATCCATATATTACAGGGAATTGAATAGGCGATGACTTTAACAACGACCACTCTCAGAATTTTCACTTCCTGTTTGGATTTTTTCTCAGGTTTTTGCCTGCCATATGAGTTATGTTATACTCTCAGACATCATTCAAACAGTTTTAGAAACTTCAGAGTGTTTTCTATCCAATAGTAATAATAATATGCATATATTAGCATCTGGGACAGAGTATGAGGCAGTTCACTATGGGCACAAAATTCATCCAAAAGTGAAAATGCTGCCCCCTATACCAAAGAAGTTAAAGGAGCCACCCAGTGCCTTGATGACAGCTTTGCACGCTCTTGGCAATCTGTCACCAGCTTCATGAGGAATGCTTTTCCAACAGTCTCTTGAAGGAGTTCCCACATATGCTGACCACTTGTTGCTTTTCATTCACTCTGCGGTCCAACTCATCCCAAACCTTCTCAATTGGATTGAGGCCAGGTCTTCTGATGCAGCACTCATCACTCTTCTTCTTGGTCAAATAGCCCTTACACAGCCTGGAGGTGTGTTATGGGTCATTTTAGTCCCACTAAGTGCAAACCAGATGGGATGGCGTATTGCTGCCGAGTGCTTTGGTAGCCATGCTGGTTAAGTGCCTTTTAATTCTAAATACATCACTGACAGTGTCACCAGCAAAGCACCCTCACATATCACACCTTCTCCTCCATGCTTCACGGTGGGAACCACACATGCAGAGATCATTCATTCACCTACTCGCAAAGACACGGCGGTTGGAACAAAAAATTCGCATTTGGACACAAAGGACTGGTTTTCCACTGGTGTAATGTCCATTGCTCTTGTTTCTTGGCCCGAGCAAGTTTCTTCTTATTATTGGTGTCCTTTAGTAGTGGTTTCTTTGCAGCAATTTGACCATGAAGGCCTGATTTCACAGTCTCCTCTGAACAGTTGATGTCTGTTACTTGTTTTCTGTGAAGCATTTATTTGGGCTGGAATCTGAGGCACAGTTAACTCTAATTAACCTGCAGCAGAGGTAACTCTGGGTCTTCCTTTCCTGTGGCGGTCCTCATGAGTGCCAGTACATCATAGGGCTTGATGGTTTTTGCAACTGCACTTGAAGAAACCTTTCAAAGTTGTTTACATTTTATGTATTGACTTACCTTCATGTCTTGTAATGATGGACTGTCATTTCTCTTTGCTTATTTGAGCTGTTCTTGCCATAATATGGACTAGTTATTTTATCAAATAGGGCTATCTTCTGTATACCACCCCTACCTTGTCACAACACAACTGATTGGCTCATACGCATTATGAAGGAAATACATTTTTAACAAGGCACACCTGTTAATTGAAATGCATTCCAGGTGACTACCTCATGAAGCTGGTTGAGAGAATGCCTAGATTGTGCAAAGCTGTCAAGGCAAAGGGTGGCTACTTTGAAGAATCTCATAAAATGTATTTTTGATTAACTTTTTATTTTTCTTAGTTACTACATGATTCCATATGTGTTATTTCATAGCTTGTCTTCATTATTATTCTACAATGTAGAAAATAGTTTAAAAAAAATAAGAAACCCTTGAATAAGTCGGCGTCCAAGCGTTTGACTGGTACTGATAATTGTTTTGTGGAATAATAGTTAAGACATCAAAAATATGAAATAACACATGAAATCATGTTTTTTGAGCCAGTTGCAGCTTTGCTAGGTCTTTCTTGTTGCACTTGACCATTTTACGGGATGGTAATCAAGATGGGACTAGATCAAAGCCTGAACAACTAGTACAGTTGATCTTTGTGTTAAACACAAAATGTTATAACAGACAAGCCTCTCCCCATCTTCACAACAACTGACTTGAACATGATAACTGACCATTCAATGTTTCTCCTAGGAGTTCAGCTATTGTAATGAACACGATGGGACACAGAGGGCTGGTTGCAAGCGCAGGGCGCAGCGGGTGTTTATTGTAAAGGACCACAGCAGGAGGCAGGTAGCTGCGTCCAGGGGTAGGCAGAAGGTCATACACAGGGGGTCCAAAAAGGCAATAGTACAGGCAGGGAAAAGGCTAGTAACATCGTCCGGGAGATCAGGCAATAGATTGATAACAGGAAATCCAATAGGCTAAAGTACAGGCGGGGAATAGGCAAAAGGCGTCGTAGTAGAGGTCGACCGATTATGATTTTTCGATACCGATTATTGGAGGACAAAAAAAGCCGATACCGATTTAATCGGACGATTTAAAAAAAAAAAAAAAAAAAAAAAAGTATTTGTAATAATGACAATTACAACAATACTGAATGAACACTTATTTTAACTTAATATAATACATCAATAAAATCAATTTAGCCTCAAATAAATAATGAAACCTGTTCAATTTGGTTTAAATAATGCAAAAACAAAGTGTTGGATAAGAAAGTAAAAGTGCAATATGTGCCATGTAAGAAAGCTAACGTTTAAGTTCCTTGCTCAGAACATATGAAAGCTGGTGGTTCCTTTTAACATGAGTCTTCAATATTGCCAGGTAAGAAGTTTTAGGTTGTAGTTATTATAGGACTATTTCTCTCTATACCATTTGTATTTCATATACCTTTGACTATTGGATGTTCTTATAGGCACTTTAGTATTGCCAGTGTAACAGTATAGCTTCCGTCCCTCTCCTCGCTGCTACCTGGGTTCGAACCAGGAACACATCGACAACAGCCACCCTCGAAGCAGCGTTACCCATGCAGAGGAAGGGGAACAACTACTCCAAGTCTCAGAGCGAGTGACGTTTGAAACGCTATTAACGCACACCCCGCTAACTAGCTAGCCATTTCACATCGGTTACACCAGCCTAATCTCGGAAGTTGATAGGCTTGAATTCATAAACAGCAGAGCTGCTGGCAAAACGCACAAAAGTGCTGTTTGAATTAATGCTTATGAGCCTGCTTGTGCCCACCATCGCTCAGACTGCTCTATCAAATCATAGACTTAATTATAACATAATAACACAGAAATACGAGCCTTAGGTCATTAATATGGTTGAATCCGGAAACTAACATCTCAAACAAAACATTTATTCTTTCAGTGAAATACGGAACCGTTCCGTATTTTATCTAACGGGTGGCATCCATCAGTCTAAATATTCCTGTTACATTGAAGGTTTTGCAATGTTATGTCATAATTACGTAAAATTCTGGCAAATTAGTTCGCAATGAGCCAGGCGGCCCAAACTGTTGCATTTACCCTGACTCTGTGTTCAATGAACGCAAGAGAAGTGACAATTTCACCTGGTTAATATTGCCTGCTAACCTGGATTTCTTTTAGCTAAATAAGCAGGTTTGAAAATATATACTTCTGTGTATTGATTTTAAGAAAGGCATTGATGTTTATGGTTAGGTACACGTTGGAGCAACGACAGTCCTTTTTCGCGAATGCGCACTGCATCGATTATATGCAACGCGGAACATGCTAGATAAACTAGTAATATCATCAACCATGTGTAGTTATAACTAGTGATTATGATTAAGTTTAATGCTAGCTAGCAACTTACCTTGGCTTCTTACTGCATTCACGTAACAGGCGGGCTCCTCGTGAGGCAGGTGGTTAGAGCGTTGGACTAGTTAACCGTAAGGTTGCAAGATTGAATCCCCGAGCTGACAAGGTAAAAATCTGTCGTTCTGCCCCTGAACAAGGCAGTTAACCCACCGTTCCTAGGCCGTCATTGAATATAAGAACGTGTTCTTAACTGACCTTCCTAGTTAAATAAAGGTGTAAAAAAAAAAAAAAAATGCAAAATCGTCTTCCAAAATTACAGATTTCCGATTGTTATGAAAACTTGAAATCGGCCATTTCGATTAATCGGTCGACCTCTAGTCGTTAGTTTTGGCCTGCCTCACTATATACACGGGAGGATTAAATTACGGGAAAAACAGAGCTCTGAATAGGTGTCACAAAACAAACAATACCTCACAATGATGGGGTGCAAAGAACTGAACTAAATGGTGTGTGATAATGACATACAGGTGTGTGAACAGGTGATTGGGATCTGGAGAGTGTGCTGCGTTCAGGGGATCTATGTGTTTGAGAGTGAGTTGGAAGCAGATGTTTCAAGCTTGTTCAATGGTTACACACTTTATGCTGTCATGACTATCATTAATGTGATAACTGCTATTTTATTGAATAATTACCTAGGTTTAATTTACATTTTTTTTTAATTAATCATGTAACAATTAACTCATTAGGAATTTGGGGCACCATGGGAAAAGTTGTTTACAAGTTACTATCTCCCATCTTTAATCTAAATATCTCTTACATCAATAACAGTCAACTATTAACTATTTCCTCATCGGTCTCATTCTGAACGTTGTTGACTTTCTTAAATCTGCACAAACCCTGATGATGAATCAGCGATACACAAATTGGCTTATTTATTTACTAACTAAATCACACAGAAATACATAAACACACACAGTATAGGTTATTGATTGCTAACATAAAGCAATGAAAACAGTCCCTAGTGGACTAACAAAAACATGACCGTTTGGTTACACAATGGAAAGGGGCGGGGGGGTATGTAAGGAGAGAGAGAGAGAGAGACGGAGTCAACTTCTCGTACATACATTTGGAAACTACGCCCACCGGAGTCAGAATATTTAGCACCCTGACAACCGCTCATTCGGATTAGACATGCAACATATTTACGCGTAGATGTCTTACTGTCTCTTTAAAAAAATATATATATATATTTTAGTTAACCAGGTAGGCCAGTTGAGAACAAGTTCTCATTTACAACTGCGACCTGGCCAAGATAAAGCAAAGCAGTGTGACAAAAACAACAGCACAGTTACACGTTAACAAACGTACAGTCAATAACACAAAAGAAAAATGTATGTACAGTGTGTGCAAATGTAGAAGAGTAGGGAGGTAGGTAGGCAATAAATAGGCCCTGAGGCGCAAATAATTACAAATTAGCATTAATACTGGAGTCATAGATGTGCAGATGATGATGTGCAAGTAGAGATAATGGGGTGCAAGAGGGTAATTAATAATATGGGGTTGAGGTAGTCGGGTGTGCTATTTACAGATTGGCTGTATACAAGTGCAGTGATAGGTAAGCTGCTCAGACAGCTGATGCTTAAAGTTAGAGAGGGAGATAAAAAACTACAGCTTCAGAGATTTTTGCAATTCGTTCCAGTCATTGGCAGCAGAGAACTGGAAGGAAAGGCGGCCAAAGTAAGTGTTGGCTTTGGATGACCAGTGCAATATACCAGCTGAAGCGCGTGGTACGGTGGGTGTTGCTATGGTGACCAGTGAGCTGAGGTAAGGCGGGACTTTACCTAGCAAAGCAAAGACTTATAGATGACCAGGAGCCAGTAGGTTTGGCGACGGATATGTAGCCAATGAGAGCATACAGGTAGCAGTGGTGGGTAGTATATGGGGCTTTGGTGATAAAACGGATGGCACTGTGATAGACTACATCCAGTTTGCTGAGTAGAGTGGTGGAGGCTATTTTGTAAATTACATCGTTGAAGTCAAGGATCGGTAGGATAGTCAGTTTACGAGGGTATTTTTGGCGGCATGAGTGAAGGAGGCTTTGTTGCGAAATAGGAAGCCAATTTTAGATTTAATTTTGGATTGGAGATGCTTGATGTGAGTCTGGAAGGAGAGTTTACAGTCTAGCCAGACACCTAGGTATTTGTAGTTATCCACATATTCTAGGTCCGAACCGTCCAGAGTAGTGAATCTAGTCGGGCGGGAGGGTGCGGTAAACCACTCGATCCCTCTATGGCGAGTAGTTCGATGTAAGTCTCTGGTTGTCCACCAGAGTTCACAATGTCCTTGTACCCATTTTAACGAACACTCCAAGACATCAGAGGTACCTATGGTGGTGAGAGGGATCTGTTCTTCCCTCTCGTCTTTGGTCGAATATCCTAGACTACTTTAGATACCGACTGCAGAATATGAATGTTTGGTCTAGTCTTCACCTTCGTCACTCGTCGAGTTTCAGAGGGTCTTACCATTTTCTGGTCTTGTAGTTTTAACCATTTCAACGTGTGGACCACGTCCCCGTGGTCTGTGTTTAAATTCTCTGAGTCCTTTTAAGCACTCTGGCCTTGGAGGGTGGTTCAACCATGTGGACATGAACTCTGACCTCATTAGGGGCGTGGCTTAGTTAATGTGCAACAGACATGAAAAAACTCATTACACAAATTTTTCGATCTTTTCAAACAGTTTCATTGCTCTTCATATTGTATTAACATCCTGTAGGCCGGAAACTTTACAGCTAGAATGTGTTTCCTAAGTTAGTATTTCCGTTGTACAGTCTTTCTGATTTTTTTTTTTATGACATCACAAAATAGACATTTAATTTTCCATATTCCATCCCTCATCTCCAACGTTTGGATGTTGAAATATATTATCCCAGTGTCCGTTGTTTGATGTTGAAGTTTTTGGCGGTGAAGTCTCTGTGTAACAAAGGGATTTTTACTGCAGGGCAAGCGAGAGAAAGTGTCAAACCGGCCTTCCTCTCTGGCGGGAGAGAGGGGTGGGGTCTGGCTGTCAGCCCTGTACCGAGCTGATCTGGCGCCTTTTGATCCTCACCAAGGAGAGAGAGTCATGACAATGCACAACTCCAGTTGAGGTTTAGGTCTAAGAGAATGCTTTGAACCGAATACAATGCTTTTGGTTTTAGATGTATTTAAGACCAGTTTATTGTTAATGACCTATTCTGACACTGACTAACTGATTGCTAAGAGTCTCAGTGAGTTCACTGGCTGTTGGTGCTGATGTGTAGAGTGTGTTATCATTGGCATACAGTCATTTTAGCTTCTTGTAAGACAAATGGCAAATAATTTGTATAAAAATAAAGAGTAAAGGCCCAGGTATACCGCACTGTACATATCTGATTTTAGAGAAGCTTCCGTTAATGAATATTCTCTGAGTTCAATTGGATAAGTAATTCTCCATTCATGTGATGTAAAGCCATAACAATTGCGTTTTTTTCAGTAACAAATTATGATCAATAACATCAAAGGTTGCACTGAAATCTAACAATACAGTGCCAACTATCTTATTATCAATTTATTTTAGCCAATCATCAGTCATTTGAGTCAATGTAGTGCAAGTTGAGTGCCCTTCCCTATATGCATGCTGAAAGTCAGTAGGGGTGTCGATGCATATAGTCAGGGTGGCCATTTGATGAATTGTTCAGCAGTCTTATGGCTTGGGGGTAGACGCTGTTAAGGAGCCTTTTGGATCTAGACGTGGCACTCCAGTACCGCTTACCATGCGGTAGCAGAGAGAATAATCTATGACTTGGGTGACTGGAGTTCTTGACACTTTTTTGGGCCTTCCTCTGACACCGCATAGGGGAGGCTTGCAAGCCGAAGAACACCATCACAACCGTGATGCACGGGGTGGGAGCATCATGTTGTGGGGATGTTTTGCTGCAGGAGGTACTGGTGTACTTCACAAAATAGATGGAATCATGAGGCAGGAAAATTGTGGATATATTGAAGCAACATCTCAAGACATCAGTCAGGAAGTTAATGCTTGGTCGCAAATGGACAATGACCACAAGCATACTTCCAAAGTTGTGGCAAAATGGCTTAAGGACAGCAATGTCAAGGTATTGGAGTGGCCATCACAAAGCACTGACCTCAATCCTATAGAAAATGTGTGGGCAGAACTGAAAAAGCGTGTGCGAGCAAAGAGGCCTACAAACCTGACTCACTTACACCAGCTCTGTCAGGAGGAATGGGCCAAAATTCACTACATTTATTGTGGGAAGCTTGTGGAAGGCTACCCAAAACATTTGACCCAACTTGGATATCATAAGGTGAATGCACCAATTTGTAAGTCGCTCTGGATAAGAGCGTCTGCTAAATGACTTAAATGTAAATGTAAGTTAAACAATTTAAAAGGCAATGCTACCAAATACTAATTGAGTGTATGTAAACTTCTGACCCACTGGGGAATGTGATGAAATAAATAAAAGCTGAAATAAATCATTCTCTCTACTATCATTCTGACATTTCACATTCTTAAAATAAAGTGGTGATACTAACTGACCTAAGACAGGGAATTATTAGTAGGTTTAATTGTCAGGAATTGTGAAACTGAGTTTAAATGTATTTGGCAGAGGTGTATGTAAACATCCGACTTCAACTGTAGGTCCTGGATGGCAGGAAGATTGGCCCCAGTGATGTACTGGCCTGTACGCATTACCCTCTAGCGCCTTACGGTCGGATGCCAAGCAGTTGCCATACCGGTGATGCAACCGGTCAGGATGCCCTCAGTGGTGCAGCTCTATAACTTTTTGAGGATCTGGGGACCCATGCCAAATCTTTTCAGTCTCCTGAGAGGGAAACGGTGTTGTGCCCTCTTCGCGACTTTCTTGGTGTGTTTTGGACCATGATAGTTTGTTGGTGATGTGGAAACCAAGGAACTTAAATCTCGACTCGCTCCACTACAGCCCCGTCGATGTGAATGGGGGCGTGTTCGGCCCTCCTTTTCCTGTAGTCCACAATCATCTCATTTGTCTTGCTTAGGTTGAGAGAGAGGTTGTCTCAGACCTCCTCCCTATAGGCTGTCATCGTTGTCAAAAGTAAACTTAATGATGATGTTGGAGTCGTGCTTGGCCACGCAGTCGTCAGTGAACAGGGAGTACAGGAGGGGGAAAAGCAGCATGCACCACTGAGGGGCTCCCGTGTTGAGGATCAGCGTGGCAGATGTGTTGTTGCCTACCCTTACCACCTGGGGGCGGCCCGTCCAGAAGTCCAGGATCCAGTTTGAGGGAGGTGTTTAATCCCTGGGTCCTTAGCTTAGCAATGAGCATTGTGGGCACTATGGTGTTGAATGCTGAGCTGTAGCCAATTAACAGAATTCTCACATTTGTGTTTCTTTTGTCCAGGTGGGAAAGGGCAGTGTGGAGTCTGAGATTGTGTCATCTTTGGATCTGTTAGGGCGGTATGCAAATTGGAGTGGGTGTAGTGTTTCCGGGATCATGGTGTTGTGAGCCATGACCAGCCTTTCAAAGCACTTCATGAGTGCTACAGGGCAGTAGTCATTTTGGCAGGTGACCTTCACTTCCTTGGGCACAGGGACTATGGTGCTGTGCTTGAAATATGTAGGTATTACAGACTCGCTCATGGAGAGGTTGAAAATGTCAGTGAAGAAACTTGCCAATTGGTTCGCTCTTGCTCTGAGTACACGTCCTGGTAATGCATCTAGCCCCGCGGCCTTGTGAATGTTGACTTGTTTAAAGGTCTTGACCACATCGGCTACGGAGAGCGTGATCACACAGTCGTCCAGAACATCTGGTGCTCTCATGCAAGCATAAAGCGAGCCGTAAAGCGAGCATAAAAGGCATTTAGCCCATCTGGTAGGCTCGCGTCACTCTGCAGCTGGTGGCTGGGTTTCCCTTTAGTCCGTAATAGTTTTCAAGCCCTGCCACATCCGATGAGCGTCCGAGCCGGTGTAGTAGGATTCAATCTTAGTCCTGTATTGATGCTTTGCCTGTTTGATGGTTTGTCTGAGGGCTTAGGGAGATGTCTTATAAGTGTCCGGATTAGTGTCCCGCTCCTTGAAAGCAGCAGCTCTAGCCTTTAGCTCAGTGCGGATGTTGTCTGTAATCCATGGCTTCTGGTTGGGATATTCATGTACGGTCACTGTGGGGATGATGTCGTGGATGCACTTATTGATGAAGCCTGTGACTGAGATGGTATACTCCTCAATGCCATTGGATGAATCCCGGAACATATTCCAGTCTGTGCTAGCAAAACAGTCCTGTAGCATCTGTGTCATTGTACCGCTTCTGTATTCAGTGAGTCACTGGTACTTCCTGCCTTATTTTTTTGCTTGTAATCATGCGAATTGAATTATGGTCAGATTTTCCAAATGAAGGGTAAGGGAGAGCTTTGTACGCGTCTCTGTGGAGTAATGGTGGTCTTCTTTTCCCCCTCTGGTTGCACATTTGACATGTTAGAAATGAGGTAAAACGGATTTAAGTTGCCTGCATTAAAGTCCCCGGCCACCAGGAGTGACGCTTCTAGATTAGCATTTTCTTGTTTGCTTATGGCCTAATACAGCTCATTGAGTGTGGTCTTACTGCCAGCCTCGGTTTGTGGTGGTAAATAGACTGCTATGAAAAATATAGATAAACTCTTTGGTAGATAGTGTAGTCTACAGCTTATCATGAGATACTCTATCTCAGGCGAGCAATAACTTGAGAGAACCTTAATATTAGACGTTGTGCACCAGCTGTTTTTGACAAATAGACCCACACCCCCACCCATCGTCTTACCGGACGTAGCTGTTCTGTCCTGCCGATTCACGGACAACCCAACTGTATATTATCCTTGTCATTCAGCCACGACTTGGTGAAACATAAGATATTACAGGTTTTAATGTCCCATTGGTAGGATAGTCTCGAACGGCGCTCATCCAGTTTATTTTCCAGGGATTGCATGTTGGCTAATAGAACGGATGGTAGAGGCGGGTTACCCACTTGCCAACGAATTCTCACAAGGCACCATGATCTCCGCCCCCTCTATTTCCTTATTTTCTTAATGCGTATGACGGGGTTTTGGGCCTTGTCTGGGAGCAACATTATATCCTTCGCTTCCGACTCATTAACGAAAACATCTTTGTCCAGTTCGAGGTGAGTAATTGCTGTTATGATATCCAGAAGCTCTTTTCAGTGATAAGAGACATTAGCATTAACATATACAAAATTACAAACAATGCGAAAAAACACACAAAATAGCACAATTAGTTAGGGTCCCGTAAAACGTCAGTCATCCCCTCCAGTGCCATTTCTTTAGGCTTTGGTTAAAGACATGACAAATAGGGGTGGCTATACAGTCTGCTACCATTCTCAATCATTTCCCATCTAGGTTGTCTATACCTGGTGGCTTTTCATTGATGACAACTGTTTTTCCACCTTTTCCACACACAAACTTGACTAAATTCAAAACGGCAATCCTTCTCTTACATTTAATAGATCTTCAATACACAAATATGGCGGTTCACTGTTCAATGTTGTCATTTCACTTCTCAGTTTGTCCACTTTACCGGTGAAATAATCATTGAAATGACTGGCTATATCAAAAGGTTTTGTTATAAATGACCCATCACTAAACTATGGAGATGAATTGGGTTTTCTTCCCATAATATCACTTATGGTGTGTCTCCTAATGCGTGACCGGATCTTTTATTTCTGAGGCTCCCTCTCCGTGAGTGCACAAAATTTCGCAGGAATTTAGGACTTCTTATACCGGTAGTTATAGGACTTCTTAGAAACATACCGGTAGTTAAATTAGAGTTAAATGGCAAAAATATGATTTTCACAATGTCACTAAGCAAAAGAAACAACAACCAAAACATCAATAGCAACTACAATGTTGAAACAATATTTTGTCATGCGTTCAGTACACTTTCCTTGATTTTTGCTAGCTAGCTAACTAATTTTAGCATGCTAACGACGCTAGTCAGCAGAGGCTGCTACATGATGATCAGCTCATGTTATCTAGCTAGTGTTAGCTACCTAGCTAGCCAGCCTAGCTAGCTCTAGTCCAATGAAAACTGATGCAACCCTGCTGGCTATGTGGCTAGGTATTCAACAAGTCACATAAGTTTCATGGACTCTGTTCAATAATCGTGTTTAACATGATTTTTTTTTTTGACTGCCTCGTCTCTTTACCCCACACATACATACAATTATCTGTAAGGTCCCTCAGTCGAACATTGATTTTCAAACGAAGATTCAACCAGAAAGACAAGCGAGGCATTGGAAAACCTCCCAAAGAAGGCACCTATTGGTAGATGGGTAAAAAAGAAAACAGACATTGAAAATTCTTTTGATCATGGTGAAGTTAATTACACTTTGGATGGAGTATCAATACACCCAGTCACTACAAAAGTACAGGCATCCTTCCTAAGTCAGGTGCCGGAGAGGACAGAAACCGCTCAGGGATTTCACCATGAGGTCAATGGTGACATTTAAAACAGTTAGTCTAATGGCTTTGATGGTAGGATGGATCAAAACATTGTAGATACTCCAAATTACTAACCTAAATGACAGAGTAAAAGGAAGGAAGCTTGTACCGCATACAAATATACAATAAGGCATTAAGGTAATACTGCAACTAATGTGCCAAAGAAATTAACTTTATGTCCTTAATACAAAGTTTTATGTTTGGGGCAAATCCGACCCACATCACTGAGAAACTTCATATTTTCAAGCATGGTGGTGGCTGCATCATGTTATGGGTATGCTTGCATCAGCAAGGACTAGGGAGTCATTGTACAATCCAGGTGTGCAAAGCTCTTAAAGAATTACCCAGAAAGATGTGCAGCTGTAATCACTGCCAAAGGTGATTCTTACATGTATTGACTCAGGGGTGTGAATACTTATGTAAATGAGAATTTCTGTAATTTAATTCAGTAAATTTGCTAAAGTTTCTAAAAACATGTTTTCACTGTCATTATGGGGTATTGTGTGTAGATGGGTGAGAAAATATTTAATCAATTTTGAATTTGGGCTGTAAACAGCAGATTGTGAAATAAGTCAAGGGGTATGAACACTTTCTGAAGGCACTGTATGTATCTAATCTGATTTCGGCATGAGAAAATGAGTGAAGTCCCAAATTCCCGTGAGATACTGCAAGAATTTGCACACTCACGGATACTGAGCCTCAGAAATAAAAGATCCAGTCATGGATTAGGAGCCACTCCCTATCATTTAAGGTGCTCCAAAGACTTTATCCATAGTTTTTATTTATTTATCTTGTTTTGGTATGTCAACCAAACAGATAAACAACCTGACTTGTGTGCCACCTTTTTTTGCATTTCTTTGAACCATACAATTTTTCAATTCATCATCGAGCCAGTGGGCTCCGACAGTTTCTTAACAGACGCATGCTTGTCAACAATTGGCAAGAATAATTTTACAAATACTCCGCGCTTCATCTGGATTCTCCTCCTTATACACATCAGACTAACATACACTTTTAAAATGTTCAACAAACGAGTCCTGAGAACATGTATGATCTCTTATCAATAACTATAAGCCCTTCCTTTGGTACTTTGTGGCAATAACAAGGAAAGCCAATGTTATGGTCACTACAGTCAATGGGAACTGATATTGCATTGAAGATATGATCAACACAAGTGAATGTCACAGATCCAACACTATTGGTATAAAGTACACTTTAGCAAAGACTCTCTCTCTCCTGTTCTTGTTTCCGTTTTCTAAAAGCTTTGTAGTTGCATTTCTAGGGACATCCAGTAGAGATGTTTACCACATTGCTAGATGTAGCCTACAAGCAAATTGATATATTGATGTTCCTTTGTTTGTTTGTGTGTGTGTGTGTGTGTGTGTGGGGGGGGGGGGGGGGGGGGGGGGGTTACTGACTGACTGTCTGCAGAATAGCTCACTGAGGCTCTGTACCGTGTGCATTCAGCAAGCAGGCCCTGAGAGACAAACATGCATGGTGGACAGATTCAGATCTGTTGGAATAGATGGAATTCTTTTGAATTTCAAAATAAGTATGGTTTGATTGCTGACAGTACATACAGTGTAGACTTGAGTCAGAAAGCTGTAGTGTCATTGGTAATATACTGTAGCTTAAAGCCACACACAAGGACTAGACCACAACCAAAATGAGAGGGACGGTTAAAAAAAATGTTTTTGGGTGTTTGACTGTGTGTGTGGGGCATTTGTAACCTGATCTGAGCCACTGAGAACAGACTTTGAGAGGAGATATTTTGTATTGATTACTCTGGCTCTTCTGTGTCAACTAAAAGTGAATACCAAAAGACTAGTGTTTTACTGTTTCTGTGGACTCAGCATCTCATGCATTATTCAATGGAGGGGAAAGATATCCAAATAGCTACAGTGACATCAGCGTTTTTGGTTATTAATCGTTGTATTATTTAGTATTTTTATTTGTGCCCCTTGCAAAGCTAGCCAGTCTTTTGAAGTTGTACTACTTCAGTAAAGGGCTACTATTTCTACAGTTTGACAGTTAGGTTAGTCTTGCGGATGTACCGTGGTGGGTGTGGCTTGACGCATTGAGTGACATATTTAAACGGCAGTGGCCATGCTGACAGCGTTTCACAACCCAACCACGTTCCGTTTTTCAAATGGTCGTTCAGTACAGCACCGGTTCCCTTCAATTAAACGTGCCAGAACTAAAAATTGTACTGAACACAGCCCTGGTTAAACCTGCCTGTACGATTCGCTCACCACCTAAGTACAGTGTTTAGTCTGGTCTACCCAGGCTAGAGTAGAATAGGGAGGACCTGATGGATTAAATGTTGCTGGTTCCTTGAGCTTGACTCGGCTTTCTGTGTGACAGATGTTAGGCTATGGCCATGTCCCAAATTACACCCTACTCCTTATTTAGTGCACTACATTTGACCACGGCCCTTTAGGGTTCTGGTCAAAAGTAGGGCACTATATAGGTGATGGGGTGCCATTTAGGACACTACCGTATCTCTCTGGTGGCTCTGGAGAGAAAGGGAATGAAATAAAGAACACACACCGTTTAGATGAGGTGGTGCTGACTAACGGATAAGATAAACTATACCAATGAAGAAGAACGTTGCACACACATCTGTCCTTGCTGTATAGTGTTCTGCCTGGAGACTCCCAATGTTAGACGGACTAGTAGTTGGTTTTACATTTCCATGTGAGCTTCTTGTTCTCTTCTTTCTTCCGTTTTCATGTACCGAAATAAAAAAAATCTCAAGTTCAGTGTGTTTCCATCGCATTATCACCTCTACCGATAGTTTTGTCAAATAGCGTTGCATTAAATAGCAAATGTGCCTACTCTGGTCTTGGCACGTGCGCTCTAGCCAACAGCTCGCAGGCTGTGTGGGTAGGCTATCCTACAGGATGAGTTTATTATGGAATATTTTTGTCAAGCATGGATCATGTAACCAGAACAAGAGCCTCAATATTTATTGGCAATTCATCACCGTGCGCTTTCACCACCCTGTGAAGTTCATCATTTATTTCATCTGTGACTCCAAGTTTACTTCGATATGATTATTATATCAATATTTGCACATAAAGATGTTTCCACCGCCATTTCTCGCATAATACATTTTACAGACACAGATCACACCACTTATTAAAAATTGTACTGAAACTTCCTGTTTCCATCACAGCTGTTGTGATTTAAAAAAAAATGTTTTATACGGTATGACTTAACTCTCATAACTGTGCATGGAAATGTGTTTTTTCTTTCTCGTTCTCTCTCTCTTGCTCTGTGTTTAATGGTGTCACCCACCGCTATCTCTACCCTCTTTAAAAAAAATAGTTTTTTATGAATTGAGTGATTGTGTGAGACTGGCGGAGGGCAGAGGGGTTCATCATACTGTTGGCTTTGTAGAGAGACTACGGTCTGAGGGAAACACTGACACTGAACGGAAAGAGTTCAGGCCTAGTTGTTAACCACAATTAATTAATTCACAGTACTAGAGACCAGGGCCCGTATTCATAGTAAGAGTGCTGATCAGGGATCCGTTTTGCCTTTTTAGATGATAATGAATAAGATCACATGGACAGGAGGGAGACCTGATCCTAGATTGGCACTCCTATTCTGAGCGGCTTTATGAATACTGGCCCTGGATAACAAAGATGTCTTACACAACCAATTACTGGGCTGAGCTTTTTTATTGGGTTCAGAAGATGTTTGAGCAGCTCGCAAGACAATACAGCACAGAATGGGCTTTGTGTGGTTTAAGCACAGAGGATCAGCACGCCTAACTCTCTTCCGTCTCCCTCCTGTTGTCTTCCATATCCTTTTCTTTCTCCCCCCCCCCCCCTCTCTATCCTCTGTCTTAGAACTCTCTCTTTCTCCCTCTCTCTCCTCTCCCCCCCCCGTGCTCTGCCTACCTCTGCACATTACAGCGAGGTGTGCCATCACTCCTCCCTGAGTGAGTAGGGATATGTAGTGAGTCTCATTGAGACTGATCGGAGCTGGAGATGATGCGTTTACGGCACAACAGAGCACCGAGACTGAGACATAGGCTCTGTCCCCAATGGCCACCTATTCTCTACACAGTGCACTACATTGACCAGGGCTCATAGGGTGCACTGTGAAGTAGTACACTATGTAGGTTATAGGGTGCCATTTCGGAGGCATACAGAATGTGTTGTTCTTCAAGGTCATCCAACATGAATGCGGTAACTGCTGTTGAAAAAAGGCCCTACAGTTGGTGAGGATGAGGAAGTGTTTTCTTATTCTGTGTGGTTCAGTTCAAATGCAGGCTGATGATGCAGGAGGATCAGGCCCGTGAAGCCTTATCTCAGCTGTCTAAGGGCGAGTCAGAAGCCAGGCCAGATACAGGGAAGGACACGTCCTCTGTTGATAGTTTTGGAGGTGCAGTTGATTTGTGTGTTGTGGATGAGGAGTTTTCTCTGCACGGTCAGTGTGATAAGTGGTGAGTGATGTGTGCTCACTGGCAGCTTTGTAAACAGGAAATGTGAATTTCCCCATAGAGGCTGAGTCGGGGAGGGGCCAGCGGGAGCTGTAGCTCAGATGCTGATAGGGGATGCAACCAGATGAGTATGTTTTTAGGTTTTTAGCTCCCTCCAAAGTGTTTCCTAAATGTTGTACTCGCTCAAATATCGCCTCTTCTTTATCACCAAGCAGTTAGGTTCTTCCCGCTTGATCCTGTTGTGTGATTTTATTCCAGAACAAAAACATACATACACTACGGCTATGCAACATGTCCATTCAGACAAATCCACACTCCCTTTCACCACACCACTACTATGATTGTACATTATCGGAGTGCACTCCAACCTTTTTTATCCCTTGCTTGCCTTGAACAGGAAATGCAGTTTATAAATAAATCATTGAGTTCCTGCTTGCAACCGAGGGGCGGGGTGGACGAGGTGAGGAGAGGTGCTAGGAACTAGTGCCTGGAATTGCCAGGGACCTCACGATACGATATTATCACAATGCTTAAATGCCGACACGATATGTATTGAGACTCTCTCGGTTCGATATGTATTGCGATGTTCCAAACATTTCGCTGACCGTATGTCGGCGGCAGAAGGACGAGCCATGAGAAAACGAGTTTTGATCAGTCGTGGAAATAAGAGCGTACCTCCCTATTTTTAAAAACAAGATGGAGATCTAGCTAATGAAGGTTTTTGGTGCAGGTACAGCCAACTAGAGCAAAAATGACAGTATGTTGAGATATTGTCAATATGATATAGTCTATTATAATATCATCAAATATGATATGTAACTATAGATTTTTTTTTTCTCCCATCACTGTTAGGGACTAGAGGAATTGTGAGGGGCGGAGGGGGTTGGAGTTAATAACTCCAGATCTGGCCAGCACACACACTGGAGAATGTGACAAGCTAGCATTTTAACAGGTGTGTGTGTTATATTACATCTAGTCTCCCCTGAATGAGTTAAACTCTCTCACACTAATCCTCATGAGATGATAAGTATTTTAGTCTGTGTCGCTGTAAGTGTCACTTACATAGATTTAGCTACTTTATATTAACCACACTGGGGTGTCTTCCATAGAACGCTGTACTGAGAATATTGAGAAAACGAGTTCTAACACACTTCCGTTTGATTGTGTGCCAAATGTTTTATGCGAGGGCAGTGTCCTACTTGTTATTGGTGTCAGACTCGGTCGCCTCTGGGTCGCTGTGATCTCATAAGTAGATCTCCTGCAGAAATAGGAGATCTATATATACTGAACAAAAATATAAACGCAACATGCCACAATTTCAAAGATTTTATTGAGTTACAGTTCATAGAAGGAAATCAGTCAACTGGAATAAATTCTTTATCTCCTAATCTATGGATTATGGATTTCACATGACTGAGAATACAGATATGCATCTGTTAGTCACAGATACCTGGGGGAAAAAAGTAGGGGCGTGGATCAGAACCAGTCAGACCATTTGCCTAATGCAGCGCGACACGTCTCTTGCATATAATTGATCAGGATGTTGATTGTGGACTGTTTTCCCACTCCTCTTCAATGGCTGTGCGAAGTTGCTGGATATTGGCAGTAACTGGAACAAGCTGACATGCACGTTGATCCAGAGCATCCCAAACGTGCTCAATGGGTGACATGTCTGGTGAGTATGCAGGCCATGGAAGAACTGGGACATTTTCAGATTCCAGGAATTGTGTACAGATCCTTGTGAAATGGGGCCATACATTATCATGCTGAAACATGAGATGATGGCGGTGGATGAATGGTACGAAAATGGGCCTCAGGATCTCTTCACGGCATCTCTTTCCATTTAAAATTGCCACCATACAATGCAATTGTGTTCAGTGTCCGTAGCTTACGCCTGCCCATACCATGACCCCACCGCCACCATGGGGTACTCTGTTCACAACATTGACAACAGCAAACTGCTCGCCCACACGACGCCATATACATGGTCTGCGATTGTGAGGCCAGTTGGACATACTTCTAAATTCTCTAAGACAACGGAGGCGGCTCATGGTAGAGAAATTAACATTCAATTATTTGGCAACAGCTCTGGTGGACATTCCTACAGTCAGCATGTCAGTTGCTTGCTCCCTCAACTTGAGACATCTGTGGCATTGTGTTGTGTGACAAAACTGCACATTTTAGAGTGGCCTTTTGTCTCTAGGTGCATATACAGTATGTAATGATAATGCTGTTTAATCAGCTTCTTAATATGCCACACGTGTCAGGTTGATGGATTATCTTGGCAAAGGAGAAATGCTCAGTAACAGGTATGTAAACAAATGTGTACATACAATTTGAGAGAAATTAGCTTTTTGTGAGTATGGAAAATGAATGGGATCTTTCATTTCAACTCATGAAACATGGGAGCAACACTTTACATGTTGCGTTTAATTTTTTTTCTTCAGCGTAGTTTCTCCCTTGAATAAAGGTGGAATATACTGTGTATGTGTGTAGGCCTATGCTTCCACATGTCTCCCTCACTACATGTGGGCAATTCCATGGTAATGGAATTGTGCTGAAATATATATATATATAAACAATGTACACAGAACATTTGACGACAAACACATTTTTACTGACGATGCAAAGTTTGGTAACAGTTTCGGTAAAATGTACCTCCGTTTTATTTAACTAGGCAAGTTAGTTAACCTTTACTGCTCCAGCGTTCCGCCAGCGGAACTCCTCCCACATTCCACTGAAAAGGCAGAGCGCGAAATTCAAAATATATTTTTTTGAAATATTTAACTTTCACACATTAACAAGTCCAATACAGCAAATGAAAGGTACACATCTTGTGAATCCAGCCAACATGTCCGATTTTTAAAATGTTTTACAGCGAAAACAGCACGTATATTTATGTTAGCTCACCACCAAATACAAAAAAGGACAGACATTTTTCACAGCACAGGTAGCATGCACAAAGCCAACCTAACTAACCAAGAACCAACCAAACTAACCAAGAAACAACTTCATCAGATGACAGTCTTATAACATGTTACACAATAAATCTATGTTTTGTTTGAAAAATGTGCATATTTGAGGTATAAATCAGTTTTACATTGCAGCTACCATCACAGCTACCGTCAAAAATAGCACCGAAGCAGCCAGAGTAATTATAGAGACCAACGTGGAATACCTAAATACTCATCATAAAACATTTCTGAAAAATGCATCGTGTACAGCAAATGAAAGACAAGCATCTTGTGAATCCAGCCAATATTTCAGATTTTTTAAGTGTTTTACAGCGAAAACACAATATAGCATTATATTAGCTTACTACAATAGCCTACCACACTACCGCATTCATTCATCAAGGCACGTTAGCGATAGCAATATGCACGTTAGCGTTAGCGAATAAACCAGCAAAAGATATTAATTTTCACTAACCTTCATAAACCTTCCTCAGATGACAGTCCTATAACATCAGGTTATACATACACTTATGTTTTGTTCGAAAATGTGCATATTTAGAGCTGAAATCAGTGGTTATCCATTATGCTAACGTAGCTTCTTTTTCCCAGAATGTGCGGATATTTCTATTAGACTCTCACCTATTCTGACCAAATAGCTATTCATAAACATTACAAAAAAATACATGTTGTATAGGAAATGATAGATACACTAGTTCTTAATGCAATCGCAGTGTTAGAATTCTAAAAATATCTTCATTACGACATAAGGCTTATGTTATAGCGAGAGAGTGGCCAAAACCTGGGCGCAAAACTACTAGTACACAGTTCGACAGATGTATGAAATAGCATCACAAAATGGGTCCTACTTTTGGTGATCTTCCATCAGAATGTTGGACAAGGGGTCCTTTGTCCAGAACAGTCGTTGTTTGGATTTAGAACATCGTTTTTCCCTCTTGAATTAGCAAGCACACTGGCCAAGTGGCGCGAAGCTCTCCTTTCTGAACAAAGGCACACAACGCAACACGCCTAACGTCCCGAAATAAATTTCAAAAATCTAATAAAACTATATTGAAAAAACATACTTTACGATGATATTGTCACATGTATCAAATAAAATCAAAGCCGGAGATAGTAGTCGCCTATAACGACAGCTTTTCAAAAGGCAATCCCACTGTCCTCCTCGCGCCTTCCTGAAAACAGGAAATCGGTGACACGTCATTCCAAGAGGACGTATTCCATCTCAGACCAAGATAAACATTCCATTTCTTCTCTCACTGGATCTTGACATCCAGGGGAAGGTGTATGACGTGCATGTATACTAATAGGTATCATGCCCATTTATAGGCAGGACCCAGAAGAGAGCATCGATTTCAGATTTTCCACTTCCTGGTCAGGAAGTTTGTGCCAAATGAGTTCTGTTTCACTCACAGATATAATTCAAACGGTTTTAGAAACTAGAGTGTTTTCTATCCAATAGTAATAATAATATGCATATTGTACGAGCAAGAATTGAGTACGAGGCCGTTTAAATTGGGCACGTTTTTCCCCCAAAGTGACAACAGCGCCCTCTGTCCTCATCAGGTTAAGAACAAATTCTTATTTACAATGACGGCCTACTCCGGCCAAATCCTCCCCTAACCCGGATGACGCTTGGCCAATTGTGCGCCGCCGTATGGGACTCCCGATCGAACCAGGGTCTGTAGTGTTGCCTCTAGCACTGAGATGCAGTGTATATTTTTTTTAATGCCACGTTTGACATGATTACCTAGACATACTGTCCAGCTCAAATAGACAGAAGCTCTCTATATGGCAGACCAATCCGAACTCCTCTCACAGCATGTCCAGCCCACTCATTATCTCAGCCAATCATGGCTAGTGGGAAGGTTGCTGTCTCTTTCTGTGGCTTAACCAACAAGGCTCGTAATTTTACAATTGTATTCGTATTTACAGATGCCACACAAGTTTGTTATTAAGGCACTTGAAAGTTCACATATTCCAGAAGGCATTTCTGCCCAAAAACGCATTTTGATAAAAAAAAATGTAATGTCTCTCCTGTGAGTCATGACTAGCGACATATGCCTAGTTTCCTGAAATGGGTCACATTTGAAGAATCTAACATCTAAAATATATTTTGATTTGTTTAACACTTTTTTGGTTGCTACATGATTCCATATGTATTATTTCATAGTTTTGATGTCTTCACTATTATTATACAATGTAGAAAATAGTACAAATAAAGACCCTTGAATGAGTAGGTGTTCTTAAACTTTTGACTGGTAGTGTATATATGAATTACTTTTGCAAAATATTTCACACCCAATTTTACATACTCCTTTGAACGTCATATGTTGGTGCTCATGGGTAATTTTACATGGAAATGACCGTATGTCTCTTGTGTTTTCTCTACATGACTGTATGAGCCATCTGGTGAGGTAATCAGGACTTTCTTATCCTAGAATGCATTGCGGCAGGCAGCAGCTAGGGCAGGCAGGCACACTGCTCTGTGGGCCATGCTTTCTCTCTGTGGGGATAGCTAGTGTAAAAATAGCTCGCCGACTGTGAACACCAGAGTGGCACTACATTCACTGTTAGCTTCTCACTCCAAGAGGTCTGGTCACATAGTGGTGATGGTGGGGTCTCTGGATGTGTCCCAAATGGCACCTGATTCCCTATATGGGGCATTGCTTTATGACCCTGGTCAACTCTAGTGCACTATACATGGAAAAGGGGTCCATTTGGGCTGCAGGCTCTGTTTCCATTATGAATCATTCACACACAGAGAGCCGAGACACACACACACAGTGAGTAGTCATAATCATGGTGGTTGGTTGGTTGGTTGCTCGTGTCTTGGATAGTTTCTATACTGCTAACAAAAACGTAATAGTAAATGTTGGCTTTGACACTTATTTGCTTCCACCTCTTTATGAAGTGTCTAGTCTACACACTGAATTATCCTCAGGACATACTGTACACACCAAGCGGTGTCTGTGGAAGGGCCGAAAAATGGCCAAACATTCCAGCCACCCCTTCCATAGACTGTTCTCTCTGCTTCCGTCTGGCTGGCGGCAGCGGAGTATTAGGTCTCGGAACAACAGGCTCCAAGACAGCTTCTACCCCCCCCAAGCAATTAGACTTTTAAACAGATAGACAATAGCTGCCTACCCCCACCAAGGACCATATGCCTTTGACTAAATGCAAACTCAGTCTCTACTCATACACATTGACACTCTTGCACACACACACACACTACACCCACACACAGTCACATATACACAAACACTTACCACCATGCACACACCCACCCACCACTTATGTTGCTGCTATATTGTTATTATTACGGAAAGGAGCTAAGCACATACAAAATCCTAGAGGAAAACCTGGTTTAGTCTGCTTTCCATCAGACGCTGGGAGATTAATTCACCTTTTCAGCAGGACAATAACCTAAAACACAAGGGCAAATCTACACTGGAGTTGCTTATCAAGGAGACAGTGAATGTCCCCGAGTGTCCGAGTTACAGTTTTGACTTGACTCTACGACCACCTGCAAATGGTTGTCTAACAATGATAAACAACCAATTTGACAGAGCTTGAAGAATTTTGAAAAGCGTAATTACATTTACATTTAAGTCATTTAGCAGACGCTCTTATCCAGAGCGACTTACAAATTGGAAAGTTCATACATATTCATCCTGGTCCCCCCGTGGGGAATGAACCCACAACCCTGGCGTTGCAAGCGCCATGCTCTACCAACTGAGCCACACGGGACCACATATTGGACCACATAATGGTCCAGTATTGCACAGTCAGGTGTGGCACTTTCTTCGACGTACCCAGAAAGACTCCCAGCTGTAAACGCCGCCAAAGGTGCTTCTACAAAGTATTGACTCAGAGGTCTGAATAATTATGTCAATGAGATTTCTGTATTTCACTCTCAATACATTTGCAAACGTTTCGAAAAACACAACTAATTGTGGCATAAGTCAAGGGGTATGAATAGTTTATGAAACCATTGTATCTACCTCTACTGCTCTAGTATGCACATTGTATGTGTGGTACTGGCACTGACCCTGTATATAGCTTACATCAACCTGTCGTTGCACTGTTTGAAGGGCTTGCAAGTTAAGCATTTCACTGTTATTTTGCATGTGACAAATACAACTTCAAACTTAACTCATTCACAGACAGATGGTGAGATCATGAGACACGCAAAGTAAGAGAGCAGAGTCACAAACAGGGTGATTGGTAGACTAGTCTTCTCAGTTGTTTCTATGCTGCGAACAGAAATGGAAAAAAAAAAAAAAAGACAGTACATTTAGTCTGTGTGGTGCTTCTTACAATGTGTGTTAATCATTCGCTGATGGTGATCGAGCAGAGTCGCGAGTACTTTTGATCGAGTCTTTACCGCCAACGGAAATAAAATGCATACAGTTTATCAAATAACATTTTATTTGTCACATACACGTGTTTAGCAGATGTTATTGCGGGTGTAGCGAAATGCTTGTGTTTCTAGATCCAACAGTGCAGTAATATCTAACAAGTAATATCTAACACACAATCTGGACACAATCTAAAGTAAAGGAATGGAATTAGAAATATATACATATTTGGATGAGCAATGTCCGAGCGGCATAGACTAAGATACCGTAGAATAGGATAGAATATAGTATATACATATGAGATGAGTAATGCAAAATATGTAAACGTTATTAAAGTGACTAGTAAGTAGCCTGTGAAAGAGATGCAGGAAGTGAAGTAACCTTGAGAAGAACCAGGAAAAGGAATCAGTCAATGGCCCTCTTTGTGATAACATCAAACAAATGGTGTTCTATTGTCATCTGAAATAAACTAGGGCTTTTGCTATTCTCAGCTCGAGTCAGAGAGACAGCGTGGTGTTGTATGTTGCATCCGAACGTGTGTGACGGTGTGTGAAAGTTCTCATCTGTGTCATTCACTTGAAGTGTTTATTCGTGCGTGCAGGTGTCCGTGTGTGTGAATATTGATCCTTCACAGGTACAAACGACACATTGAGGACAGGCTGACTGAGGTGGGTGTGAAACAATGTGACATAGAACAGTGTCACACTGAGAGTAGGGAGTGTGTGTCCATAAGAGTCCATCCACTTAACTCTGTCCATGCGGCTCACATTTAATTACCATCCCCAGTGCCGTAGTCAGTGGGGATTCTGGGTTATGAAGTCCTTCTGAGTTGTAGTCCAGTTGTCAGTTTGTATTCTGGGTTAATATGTAGTCCTTTGGAGTTATGATCATCTGATCATCATAGCAGGTATTCTAGTCCCTACAGAGTTACTGTTGAGTGTGAACATGTGATTTTAGAGGTTTTATAAAAAGACACCAATTATAATCTGAGAAGCTCTCATTAACTGTAATGTCATTAGCTCTCGCTCACTCAGAGTAAAAAAAATCCCATAGATGTCAGCTGACTGGCTTTGGGAAATGGCACAGTTAGCTAGCTTTTTATACCGTAGCTTCATAGATAGCATCAAATGTAGATAATAATGTTTCTAATTGACCTCAGTGACTTTCACACACTTTAGTTTGAGCTTATGTTTTTCTAATTTCCCAGCAGTAACTCATTTGCATTTTCTTCACATATTCAATCATTAATCTCAACAAGGAAAATATAGCTGCAGCTGCTGCCTTTTTTATCACTGCACACAATGACTCTTCTCTCTCTCTCAGACACGGACACACATGGATACACGTCGTCCATAAAGACACAAATAAACATGCATGTTGTCAAACGCTATCGCTATCTTGACCGCTCAATCTTGCCACGGAAGCCTAAGTGTGTTATTGATGCCTGTTAAGAGTTGTGTAAGGAGCTATTGATTACAGTCCACTGAATATCATCCACTCCAGCTGTGTGACATGAGGGACAGTGGCTATGCTTTGCCGGTCTGAGATGGTCAGTGGCCACACTTTTCTTCATGACTAATAACGTGTAAGAGGAACTAGCGTGTGATATCTCCTCCCTCCCTAGCGTGTGAAAAGAATGAACACTAGCTTGTGTTGAGCATGCATTAGCAGTCGTTTATTTAACCCTTAATAAGCCCTGTTTTCACATCTTCATTTAATAACTCTCCGAAGCAAATTAACAGAAGTTGACTTTGCCGACAGGGGTTGTACTGTGTCGTGGCATTTTAGAGCCATATAAAATGCAAACTATAGCCATACCTACTGCAAGGCCTGCACACTTGGATACATTTTTCGCTGTGGGACAGTACTGGGTACTGTGATACAGGGATACATGGAAATAATACAAACTCTTGAACAAGTTCCAATAAACAAAGTTCTAATAAAACATCCTCCGGAAAAGACACTATTGATTTTGAGACTCTGCTGATCATCTCTCTCTCTGTCTTTCTCTTTCTCTTTCTGCAGGCTAAAAGCTCTGGTGTCTACGGGAGGCAGAAATGTGCAGGCAGCCTGTGATTGGTGGGTATTGAACACACACCCGTACTTACTTCTTCCTGACTTAATAGTGAAGGCCTGGTTAGAGGTGGTAATCATTCAAGCGGATCACATTAAGGACATCCGTCCATAGACTGTATGAGGACATCGCTGTAACTCTGTTACTGCAACCCTGTTGCTAGCTGCTGGTGATGGAACAAATAATGCACCACTCACTTACCCGACACTCTTTTTATTGCACAGTACCGCTTTATAAAATGGAGAAATATGTTTTTTTGTTATATGAATGAATATACTGTAGAGTAATGAAAAATACTGTAGTGTCAAGTCAAATACTATTTTGACAGACACTTCATTATAAAGACATGACTCATGTTGTTGGTTGAGGGTGTAACCCACATCCAGTTCCCTAGGCTCATATTTCAAAGGCATCTGTGTAGGAATGCTGATCTAGGATCAGGTCCCCACGCTCGTCCATATAGTCATATTCGTTATGATCTGAAAGGCAAGACTGATCTTAAATCAGTGCTCCTACTCTGAGACTCTTTGAATTCGCCCCGTGTACTGACCCTCCCTCCTCACCTCCCCCTCTCCTTCTCCTCACCTACCCTTATCCTCGCCCAAGGTTGTTCTCTCATGTGGACGACCCATTTCTGGACGACCCTCTCCCCAGGGAGTATGTGTTGTACCTGCGCCCCAGCGGCCCCCTGCTCCACCAGCTCAGCACTTTCTGGCAGCAGTCACGGGTCACCTGCGGCAAGAACAAGGCCCACAACATCTTCCCGCACATCACCCTCTGCCAGTTCTTCATGGTGAGTACTGCCCTGACCAATGGGGGACCCTTGTTTGTCTGTTTCAGGACAAACCGTGAGACTGTTTGTCGTCAGTACTGGCAGTGACTGCACGTCTTGGCTGGGTTTCTTTGACCTGGATTCTTGGCATTGTTTTACCGTGTAATGTGCCATGGTGCATGTATATGCTGCTCACTGGGTTTGACGCAGCTGTCGTCGCTCTGTATCTGTGCAATGTCTGTGTTACGCATCACTGTGTACAGAGTTGCGTGTCTGTACTGTACATGTAACTAACTCAGTCACCCTCTCTCTCCAGTGTGCGGACGGTAAGGTGGAGGCACTGAGTGAGGCCCTACAGGCTACAGTGGGGTCGTGGAGGGGTCGTTTCCCTACCCCTCTCCCCCTGGAGCTCTATACCTCCTCCAACTTCATAGGCCTCTTTGTGGAGGAGCAGGTGGCAGAAGTGCTCAAGGACTTTGCCGCTGACTTCGCTACGGAGGCGGCTACTAAAGCAGGTATATATTGGACTTATGTATTGGACAATACTTTTAAATGAAACTGTCCGAGAAGCAGGTGTTTGGAGGATATACAACGGGTTACCAACATAGTCCAATAATGAAAATGGTATTTTGATTCATTTATTCACACTGTTTCATCCTTCCACAAGTTCCGACACACATCTAGGGTTGCTACCCAAGCCGGCTGGTCGTTAGTTCTATCGTTTCGGGTTGCCAGAGACACGACCCAATCGTTCAGTCTTTTTGTTCTGTATCTCTGGACGCGACCCAGTCGATTGTTCTAAATGTTCCATTACCATGCTGGCCACATTCTTATCCTTTGCTTGCTAGCTAGCCAACTACAGCTAAGTTTCAGTCACGTGAAACAGGGCAGCCAGAATAACAACAAAGTAGCTGCATTTGCATTTGTTTAAGCTGTTTTCTAGTGATATTTATTTGGATACATCCATAACAATGAGCTAATCATGCGAGATTTGACCTGCCATAGACAATGTGCTCAGGACACTGTTGTTCGAGAGCTAGCCAACAACACAGCTAACACAATCACTTCAAACTGAAGCTGGAAAGACTGCAAATTAGCTGCACTTAATTTCGTTTTACCTGTTTTCTATAGATAGTTATTTTGTATACAGTACCAGTCAAAAGTTTGGACACACCTACTCATTCAAGGGTTTTTCTTTATTTTTACTATTTTCTACATTGAGAATAATAGTGAAGACATCAAAAACTATGAAATAACACATATGGAATCATGTGGTAATCCAAAAAGTGTTAAACAAATCAAAATATTTTAGATTCTTCAAAGTAGCCACCCTTTGGCTTGATGACAGCTTTGCACACACTTGGCATTAGCCAGTTTCATCTGGAATTTCCAACAGTCTTGAAGGAGTTCCCACATGTGCTGAGCACTTGTTGGCTGCTTTTCCTTCACTCTGCGGTCTAACTCATCCCAAACCATCGCAATTGGGTTGAGGTCAGGTGATTGTGGAAGCCAGGTCATCTGATGCAGCACTCCATCACTCTCCTTCTTGGTCAAATAGCCTTTACACAGCCTGGAGGTGTGTTTTGGGTCATTGTCCTGTTGAAAAACAAATGATACACTAAGTGCAAACCCGATGGGATGGCGTATCGCTGAAGAATGCTGTGGTAGGCATGCTGGTTAAGTGTGCCTTGAATTCGAAATAAATTACAGATGGTGTCACCAGCAAAGCAACATCACACATCCTCCTCCATGCTTCACGGTGGTGAACCACACATGCGGAGATCATCCGTTCACCTACTCTGTGTCTCACAAAGACACGACGTTTGGAACCAAAAATCTCAAATTTGGACTCATCAATCAAATTTATTTATAAAGCCGTTCTTACATCAGCTGATGTCACAAAGTGCTGTACAGAAACCCAGCCTAAAACCCCAAACAGCTAGCAATGCAGGTGTAGAAGCACGGTGGCTAGGAAAAACTCCCTAGAACCTAGGAAGAAACCCAGAGAGGAACCAGGCTGTGAGGGGTGGTGAGTCCTCTTCTGGCTGTGCCGGGCGGAGATCATAACAGAACATGGCCAAGATCTTCAAATGTTCATAGATGACCAGCAGGGTCAAATAATAATAATCACAGTGGTTGTAGAGGGTGCAACAGGTCAGCACCTCAGGAGTAAATGTCAGTTGGCTTTTCATAGCCGATCATTCAGAGTATCTCTACCGCAGGTAGAGCAGCAGGTCTGAGACTGGTAGCACGTCCGGTGAACAGGTCAGGGTTCCATAGCCGCAGGCAGAACAGTTGAAACTGGAGCAGCAGCACGACCAGGTGGACTGGGGACAGCAAGGAGTCATCAGGCCAGGTAGTCCCGAGGCATGGTCCTAGGGCTCAGGTTCTCCGAGAGAGAGAAATAAAGAGAGAATTAGAGAGCGCATACTTAAATTCACACAGGACACCGGATAAGACAGGAGAAATTCTCCAGATATAACAGACTGACCCTAGCCCCCCGACACACAAACTATTGCAACATAAATACTGGAGGCTGAGACAGGAGGGGTCGGGAGACACTGTGGCCCCGTCCGACGATACACCCAGATAGGGCCAAACAGGCAGGATATAACCCCACCCACTTCGCCAAAGTACAGCCCCCACACCACTAGAGGGATATCGCCAACCATACAACTTACCATCCTGAGACAAGGCCGAGTATAGCCCACGAAGATCTCCCGCACGGCACAACCCAGGGGGGGCGCCAACCCGGTCAGGAAGATCACGTCAGTGACTCAACCCACTCAAGTGACGCACCCCTCCTAGGGATGGCATGGAAGAGCACCAGTAAGCCAGTGACTCAGATGAGTCCTTTGAATTTCCACCGGTCTAATATCCATTGATCGTGTTTCTTGGCCCAATAAAGCCCAATAAAGTCTCTTCTTATTATTAAAGTGTCCTTTAGTAGTGATTTCTTTGCAGCAATTTGACCATGAATGCCTGATTCATGCAATCTCCTCTGAACAGTTGTTGTTGAGATGTGTCTGTTACTTGAACTCTGTGAAGCATTTATTTGGGCTGCAATCTGAGGTGCAGTTAATTGCCAATTTCTGAGGCTGGTAACTCTAATGAACTTATCCTCTGCAACAGAGGTTACTCTGGGTCTTCCTTTCCTGTGGCGGTCCTCATGAGAGCCTCATATCGCTTGATGGTTTTTGCAACTGCACTTGAAGTTCTTGAAATGTTCCGCATTGACTGACCTTCATGTCTTTAAGTATTGATGGACTGCTTATTTGAGCTGTTCTTGCCATAATATGGACTTGGTCTTTTACCAAATAGGGATATCTTCTGTATACCACCCCATACCTTGTCACAACATAACTGATTGGCTCAAACGCGTTAAGAAGGAAAGAAATTCCACAAATGAACTTTTAACAAGGCACACCTGTTAATTGAAATGCATTCCAGGTGACTACCTCATGAAGCTGGTTGAGAGAATGCCAAGTGTAAAATCTGTCATCAAGGCAAAAGGTGGCTACTTTGAAGAATGTCATGTGTTATTTCATAGTTACTACAATATAGAAAATAATCTAAATCCTTGAATGAGTAGGTGTGCCCAAACTTTTGACTGATACTGTATATACATAAAAATTATGCTGATTCATGATTTTGACTGGCTGATAAAAGCTGCCTGCATGTCTCTTGTCCCGACTCTCGACCCCGACACGTTCATTATTATGGGATAGCTGGAGATCGAATTTGAATATTGAAAAAATGTTGCAAATGTCGGACAGACAGCAAGGTTTATTCAAATCTCCGCTGTTGAAAACAAAATGTTAGTCTAAAAGAAATGGGAGATGTCTAGATGCTTTTTATAGTGGAGATCAAGTTTTTAAATTGCCCTGGCTGGGCTGATGAGACAGTGGATTGCGCAGTCAGATGGAACAGAGTAAATAGCCATTTTAACGTCATAGACGTTGGTAACTCGTGCAATAGACACCGGCTGGAATGCGGTTTTAACCAATCAGCATTCAGGATTAGATCCACCCGTTGTTAAGCAATACAACATACTAAGAATGAAAGCAGTAACGTTTCATGCTTCGTACATTCCTCCCTCTTTTGTAGCCACTGCAGTCATACAGACGGGTGGGAACTGTGTTCCTCTGCCTCAGTGTGTACGATGGACTGAATGAATGTATTCTGCGCTCCTACCAGAGACTGAAGTGGAGAATACATTCATTCAGTCCATCGTAAACATGTATTGTTCTGTATTACAATAACTGGGCAATAACCGCATTATAGCCGTAATAATGCATGGAATACTTCTGTGTGTCTCTGTACAGTGTTGTGGTGCAATGAATGAGAAAGAAATGGACAATACCAGCAATAATAGTGCCTGAAACGTAGTGTGTGTCTGTTCCTCTGTGCTCACATGTCTGTGCTCACACGCCTCTGTCTCTGTGGTGTCTTATAATGAATGAAAAAGAAAAATGGCAAATGAGAGCAACACAGTGTCTTTAATGCTCCTCTGTGCTCAGATGTCTCTAACGTTTCTGTCTCTCTCCAATGATCGAACTTTCAAAAAAAAAAACAACATATAGCTGTAAATATATAAATGGTGTCTATAATGCTCCTGTTTCTCTCCCTCCGTAACTCAGATGTGCACGTGGAGCCCCATAAGAAGCAGCTCCATGTGACCCTGGCCTACCACTTCCAGACCAATCACCTGGCTGCCTTGGAGAAGCTGGCCAAGGGAGTGGACGTGTCGCTGGGCTGCGATTGGCTGGCCGTGCTCTTCTCCCGGGACATCCGATTTGCCAACCACGAGGTACACCAGCCCCCCCAATCTGCCTTACTCTGACCTGGTTGTGGCCTATGTGTTATTCATCTCTCTTTTTTGTCTTTATTACTGATCTCTTGTTTTCCTTTCCTTATATCTCTTTTACTTTAGTCTAGCTGTATTGTTTTACTGTATTGTTTTACTGTATTGTTTTACTGTAAAGTACATTTTTAAATAAAACTTTTAAATGCAATTAGATTTGAGCCCTGCTCTCTGATTGGTGACCTGTTTGATACCTGCCCTCTAACCCCCCCCCCCTCCCAGACGCTGCGGGTGATGTACCCATACGTGCCCCAGAACGAGGACGAGCTAGAGCTTGCGCCTGGCGACTTTATCTTCATGACCCCCGTGGAGCAGGGTAGTGCCAGCGAGGGCTGGGTCTATGGCACCTCTCTGGGCACTGGGCTACCTGGACTGCTGCCTGAGAACTATGTCAGGCGGGCAGATGAGTGTGACACCTGGGTATTCCATGGGTAAGTAGAGGAAGGCTTCATACTCAATGGGTAGAGATTTGCTATGGATGTGATTCTGTAAATAAAAGTGAGTTTTTAATGCAGTAGAGTTGTCCCCTTTCCTTTCTGCTTGCTGTTTTGCTACTCCAAAACGTAGTGATTTTAAAAGAGCGTTGTTACTTTTGATATGGTTTAGGTTCAAGTTAATCTCCTGATTCTGTATATCTGTTCCCTAGATCTCACTCTTTCAGCAACCCAGCCTCCCCGTCCAACGCTGGGGGTGCAGTGGGCGGCCTGTTATTTGATGGACAGCTGGACAGACGTTTTCTTGACGACCCTGGAGATCCATCCAGCCTCACTGTCCTCTGTCCACCTGTCCAGGTAGTCGTGTTACACTGAATGATTTGTCACAAAACTTAACACATTTTTGATATATATAAAATGTACAAAATTCACAATGCATTTTTTAGGTTACTAAAGGCTGTACAACCTTGCTTATTCTACTCTGAATAAGAATTCAAAATGTTTATGTACAGACATGATTGAATAATAGTACTTAATAATGGGTATTAACAGTGTATCAATGCTGTATGAACGGTGTGTTAACTGTGTAATGAAACTGTGTTCTCCAGATGCTGAGGCCCACCACTCAGTCATGTCTTCCCAAGAGGAGTCTGTTTGTGTGTCGCCATGGTGAGAGGATGGATGTAGTGTTTGGGAAACACTGGATCACTCAGTGCTTTGATGCTAAAGGTCAGTGGGGGAAATGTATTGGATTGAATAGTGGATGTGCTTTACTGTAGTACTTATGTACATACTGCATTATGATAATCAGTCTGTCTCCTATTTTACGTTCATAACTCTAGGCCGATATGTTCGCTCCAACCTCAACATGCCGTCTAGTTTGCCAACGAGGAGTGGAGGCTTCCGAGACTACGACAAAGACTGTCCAATCACAGTGTTCGGCTCCACTCAGGCCCGCCTTGTGGGTGAAGCCCTATTGGAGAGCCAAGCGGTGATAGATTTTGTGTACTGTTCTCCCTCGCTGCGCTGTGTCCAGACTGCCCACAACATCCTCAGAGGTATGTCCTGATCAATATCATCACCATCCACCACAATCATCAGTCTGATGAACAAAGAATGTCCTCCTCGGATTACAATAAACTATTCTATTGTATTCTGTTCTGTTTTATTCTATTCCACAGGCCTGCAGCAGGAGGGGAAGACTAAGATCCGTATAGAGCCTGGTCTGTTTGAGTGGACCAAGTGGGTGTCTGGCACCTCTCTCCCTGCCTGGATCCCTCCCACTGACATGGCTGCTGCTAGCCTGTGTGTGGACACAACCTACAGGTGCAGTACACCTAGTCTGAATACAGTACCTCAGAACCTAC
The DNA here is from genome assembly GCF_016432855.1 of Salvelinus namaycush. Lineage (NCBI taxonomy): Eukaryota > Metazoa > Chordata > Actinopteri > Salmoniformes > Salmonidae > Salvelinus > Salvelinus namaycush. The sequence continues at coordinate 49,188,553 of NC_052318.1, read as the reverse complement.
ATATACATACATACATACATACATACATACATACATACATACACACACCTGAAATACTTTATTTGAATCCACAAATAACATGACATCGTAAAGGATTCAAACATTTCAAAGGTTGGTGATGCAAGGACACTTAAGGAAACAAAAAGTGCCTTCTCCTCCACACAGCTAGGCTCCCCATAGCGGCTGAATCAGAGCAGTTCCTAGCCAGTTCTTTTGCTTTACTCTTACGTAGGCCTGCAATCTAAAGGCCACGTAAAACAGTACATCATATAACATCCCTTCACCACCACATATCCACAACCCCCAAAAAATGTAATACCACAATGTGTGCGTATGCATGTGTCTGCCTTTGTGTGTGTCTACCTTTTGTTCCATAAGGCGTATTTTTTACCTGCTTTTTAAATCTGATTCTACTGCTTGCATCAGTTACCTGATGTGGAATAGAGTTCCATGTAGTCATGGCTCTATGTAGTACCCTGCGCCTTCCATAGTCGGTTCTGGACTTGGGGACTGTGAAGAGACCTCTGGTGGCATGTCTTGTGTGGTATGCGTGGATGTCCGAGCTGTATGCTAGAATTTTAAACAGACAGCTCGGTACATTCAGCTTGTCAACCTCTTACAAAAACAAGTAATGATGAAGTCAATCTCTCTTCCACTTTGAGCCATGAGAGATTGACATGCACGACATTAATGTTAGCTCACCGTGTACTTTTAAGGGCCAGCCGTACTGCTCTGTTCTGAGCCAACTGCAATTTTCCCAAGTCCCCCTTTGTGGCACCTGACCACACGACTGAACAGTTGTCCAGGTGCGACAAAACCAGGGCCTGTAGGACCTGCCTTGTTGACAGTGTTGTTAAGAAGGCAGAGCAGCACTTTATTATGGACAGACTTCTCCCTATCATAGCTTCTGTTGTATCAATATGTTTTGACCATTTTACAATCCAGGGTTACACCAAGCAGTTTAGTCACCTCAACTTGCTCAATTTCCACATTATTCATTACGAGACGTTGTTGAGATTTAGGGTTTAGATAATTGATTTGTCCCAAATACAATGCCTTTTAGTTTTGGAAATATTTAGGACTAACTAATTCCTTGCTACCCATTCTGAAACTAACTGCAGCTCTTTGGTAAGTGTTGCAGTCAGGTGAAAATACATTGTAAACAGAAAATAGCCAGCAATAAAAATGTTATAGAGTGTCATTATAAGGATTTTCTGAATATTTAATTTAGCAGATGCTTTTATCCAAAGTAACATAGTCATGCTTGCATACATTTCACGTACGGTGGTCCCGGGAATCGAACCCAGTATCCTGGCGTTGCAAGTGTCATGCTCTACTGAGCTACAGAGGACATGGCTCAGTGTAACTAACGGATTCTTCTCTCCTTCTCCTCCAGACCTCATATTCCCATCAGCAAGCTTGGCGTGTCAGAGTCCTATGACACCTACATCAGCCGGAGCTTCCAGGTCACCAGGGAGATTCTGACAGAGTGCAAAAACCTGGGTAAGATGGACCAAAGCAGATTAGACAGTCACTGTGAAGTAACACTGTGCTACATATACAGAGTGTTCCAGAGGATGGGCCTGAGCAAGGCTCTGTGCAGAATCCCTGATCTACAAATCATCCTGCATCCTAAATAACTACTCATGATGCGGTCAAGATGAGCAAATCTGTGCAACTAATTGCTCGGGATGATCCTGAGTTAGCGTGTGCGTATCCACATCAATAGAGGCTGGTAAACTTCAAACATGGAGGATTATAAGAGAACCACGGTATAGGCACAGATCACACGAAGAAGACGGTGCGTTTCAAAAATCGCCAAAGACAAAGGATTTTAACCTAATACATTTAATAAAGACATTTGTAATGAAATATTATGGGGAATGGGAATGAATGAGATGGCTACTTACAGTGTTGGGAAGGGATCACAGCAGTGATTGAATGTGGGTATGAGTTGTGTTCAAAGGCTACGGTGCAGTACAAAAGAGCAAAGAATGAGTTAGTCCAAGCAAGGATTGAAATCACACTGATGTGTAATAATGTGATTGTGAATGTGATTGACTCTACATACAGTAATGAGAGAAAATTGACAGGTCTACTCACAATGCTTGGAGAGGAAACATTCAATGCACCAGTGGATGAGAGGGCACATGAGACACGGCTTCAGTTCATGTCAGGAGAGAGTTGACACTGGTAGTGGAGTGGTCATCCCCTCTTCATCAGGGAACAGGGGGGGACTTGGCTGTGAATACAAATAGCCAATACATTCCATTACATAAGCGCCATCCTAGGTTTGGGCAACAAGTTACGATGCGTTACTTGCTGAGCATATGGAAGACTCTACTGTCGTCTTTGATGCCGAAATCAATTCAGAACGATTTTTTTTTAATCCCATTTTCTCCCCAATTTTCGTGGTATCCAATCGCTAGTAATTACTATCTTGTCTCATCGCTACAACTCCCGTACGGGCTCGGGAGAGACGAAGGTCGAAAGCCATGCGTCCTCCGAAGCACAACCCAACCAAGCCGCACTGCTTCTTAACACAGCGCGCCTCCAACCCGGAAGCCAGCCGCACCAATGTGTCGGAGGAAACACCGTGTACCTGGCCCCCTTGGTTAGCGCGCACTGCGCCCGGCCCGCCACAGGAGTCGCTGGAGCGCGATGAGACAAGGATATCCCTACCGGCCAAACCCTCCCTAACCCGGACGACGCTATGCCAATTGTGCGTCGCCCCACGGACCTCCCGGTCGCGGCCGGCTGCGACAGAGCCTGGGCGCGAACCCAGAGACTCTGGTGGCGCAGTTAGCACTGCGATGCAGTGCCCTAGACCACTGCGCCACCCGGGAGGCCAATTCAGAATGATTTGATAGCTTCCATCCATTTAAAGGTTATATTAAAAGGTTGACAGCGCATTTTGTCTCATGGCAAATGGATGAAACCACAGACCTCAGCTGTCGCTCGCAGTTGTTAGTTATCGTCAGGTATGTGGATGATCAGGCCTTTATTCGGGAACGTTTCTTGGGTTACTTTGATGTGTCAAATGAGCAGTCTGTTGGACATCTCGGAATGAGCAAAGTCCGAGTTTAACTTCATGGAGAAACTTGTTGCACAAACCTACGATGGCGCTTCTGTAATGGAATTGTATTGGCTATTTGTATTCACAGCTAACAACTGCGAGCGACAGCTGATTTGCCATGTGCCAAAATGCTCTGCGTCACCTTTTAATCTCACTTTTGATGGATTGTGCGATGGAAGCTATCAAATCATTCTGAATTGATTTTGTCTCAAAGAAGATGATCGAAGAAGAAGACAGTAGAAACTTCCATATGCTCAGCAAGTAAAGCATCGTAACATCTGATGTGGGCAATGAGGGGTTCTTCAACAAAAAATCCACTACATTGCTGTTAGCATTAGCAGCAATTCTGGCAGAGAAAACTGCACTCTGGTAGCTAAACTAGCTACTTGCTACACATTTTTTTTTATAAACGGCACTAACACAAAAATAAAGTTATAAAACCAAGAAAACAATATAATTTACCTTCGTGTCCTGTAGTTTGAAGAAACTAATTGAATATCCTAAAAACGCTTAACTTCTTATGGCTGCAGTCCCGTTAACGGGATCGATATGACAACAGCCAGTCGAAGTGCAGGGCGCCAAATTCAAAAAACAGAAATCTCATAATTAAAATTCCTCAGACATTCATGTGTCTTATATCATTTTAAAGGTAATCTTGTTGTTAATCCCACCAAAGTGTCCGATTTCAAATAGGCTTTTCAGCGAAAGCACTACAAACGATTATGTTAGGTCACCACAAAACCACAATAACCACAGCCATTTTTTCCAGCTAAAGATAGCTTTCACAAAAACCAGAATAGAGATTAAATTAATCACTAACCTTCGATTATTTTCATCAGATGACACTCATAGGACTTCATGTTACACAATACATGCATGTTTTGTTTGATTAAGTTCATATTTATATAAAGAAATCTGAGTTTACATTGAGGCGTTAGATTCACTAGTTGCAAAAACATCAAGTGACTTTGCATAGCCACATCGTTAACAGAAATACTCAACATAAATATAAATGATAATACAAGTAATACACATAGAATTATAGATATACCTCTCCTTAATGCAACCGCTGTGTCAGATTTCAAAAAAACTTTACGGAATATAAACCATGCAATAATCTGAGACGGAGCTCAGATGATTAGGCAAATTAGCCACCATGTTGGACTCAACAGAAACCAGAAAATACATGATAAATGTTTCCTTACCTTTGATGAATTCATCAGAATCCAGTCCTAGGAATCCCAGGTCCACAATAAATGCTTGATTTGTTCGTTCATGTCCGTTATTTATGTCAAATTAGCTACTTTCGAATTGTTTACCAAATACCTTAACCAAAGTCTCAAAGTGCGACCACTATAACGTGACGAAATGTCCAAACGTTCCGTTAGTCAGTAGAAACATGGCAAACGATGTACTGAATCAATCTTTAGAATGTTGTTAACATACATCTTGAATAACGTTCCAACCGGAGAATTAAATCGACTTCAATTGAGAGATGGAACAGAGCTGCCTCTCACGTGAACGCGCGTGTTGAATGCATGGTCACCCCATGGCAGTGATTACTAAATTCTGTCTCCTTTGACCCCCCCTTCACATTAGAGTCATCAGACTTAGTTCTATTGACTCTTGACATCTAGTGGAAGCCGTAGGAAGTGAAAACCCATCCATATCTCTCTGTATTTTGAATAAGAGCTTGGTTGAAAATATGGCACCCCCAGAAAAAAATCAAAACAGGAAGTGGAACTTCTCAGGTTTTTGCCTGCCATATGAGTTCTGTTAATCTCACAGACTTAATTCAATCAGTTTTGGAAAGTTTAGAGTTTTCTATCCAATACTAATAATAATATGCATATATTAGCGACTGAGGAGCTGGCCGTTTACAATGGGCACCTTTCATCCAAGCTACTCAATACTGCCCCTTCAGCCATAATAAGTTAACTAGCTATCACTATTCACTATGCCAATCTCAATCTAACCAACAATGTCACCAACTCACCAAGCTTCTAAATCACACATGCGTAGTACTAGGTCCATTCTCTAATTCTTTAATTGGATGAACAACATGTCAGTTCATACTGCAAAAGCTTTGATTGGTTGGAGGACGTGCTCCGAAAGTCGTCATGATTACCATGTAGGTCTATGGAAGGGGTTGAGGAGCACGAGCCTCCTAGGTTTTGTATTGAAATAAATTTAGCCAGAGGAGGATGGAAAATAGCTGTCGTCCGGCTACACCATGGTGCTACCCTAGAGGGTGCTGTTGAGACTACTATAGACCATTGCAAAACAGTGTGTTTTAATCAGCTACTTGGTGAAGTGAATATATTTAATATAGTTTTATCTATTTCTGAAATTCACTGATTAGGATGGTCCTCCCCTTCCTCTTCTGAGAAGCCTCCACTGGTCCATGTACTTTAAGTGATGGTATTTGTGAGTTAGCTTGTGTAAGTCCATATGTACTGTAAGTAAGTCATGTTATGTGTGGTAGGTAGCCTAGCGGTTAAGAGCATTGGACCAGTAACGGAAAGGTTTGAATCCGCGAGCCGACTAGGTGAAAAACCTGTTGATGTGCCCTTGAGCAAGGCACTTAACCCAAATGCTCTTGTAAGTCGCTCTGGATAAGAACGTCTGCTAAATGACAAAAAATGTAAACGTATGTAACCTCTGCGGTCTCCCTCTGCTCTCACACAGGAAACACTGTGCTGATCGTGGCCCATGCTTCCTCCCTGGAGGCATGTACTCGCCAGATGCAGGGCCTCAGCCCACAGAACGCCAAGGACTTTGTACAAGTGGTCAGGAAGGTCAGCATGCTTTCTTCAGGACATCTTTTGATCTGCTATCTCTTTCTTGCTCTCTATCTCGCTTGCTTTCGCTCTCTCCCTCCTAATGTATCTCTCGTTTTCTCTCTCTTTATCCTTTTCTCTCTGCCTCCTTTCTCTCTCTGCCCCTCCCCCCGCACACTTCTCTAATGAAACCAGATTGTCCCTCAATACGCATCCATCTCTCCTTCTCTCCCTGTATAGATTCCTTACCTAGGTTTCTGTGCGGCTGAGGAGATGGGGGAGACGGGGGTGTGGCAGCTGGTGGACCCGCCCATCCTTCCATTAACCCACGGGCCCAATCACAGCTTCAATTGGAGGGAGACGCTACAGCAGGACTGAGGAATTCCTGCCCACGCCCCCATCTCCCAGCAGCCCAGAGAGACACTGCTGAGCTAAGACGGATGCAGCTAACGCAAGCGCAAAGCAAACATTTCCTCTGCTATCTAACTAGCGCGGTAAACGTACACACACACACACACACACCGCTATCAAAACCAGACCAAAAATGCCACGCCTTCCATCGCATATGCTGTGTAAAACACACTCATTGAATGAGTCTATATACACTGAGGGTACAAAACATTAGGAATGCCTTCCTAGTATTGAGTTGAACAGCCTCAATTCGTTGGGGCGTGGACTCTACCAGATGTCGAAAGCGTTCCACAGGGATGCTGGCCCATGTTGATTCCTATGCTTCCCACAGTTGTGTCAAGTTGGCTGGATGTCCTTTGGCTGGTGGACCAATGGTTGATACACACGGCAAATTATTGAGCATGAAAAACCCAGCAGCGTTGCAGTTCTTTACACACTCAAACCGGACCGCCTGGCACTTGCAACCATACCTCGTTCAAAGGCACTTCAATATTTTGTCTTGCCCATTCACCCTCTGATTGGCACACATACATAATCCATGTCTCAAGGCTTAAAAATCCTTCTTTAACCTGTGTCCTCTCCTTCGTCTACACTGATTGAAGTGGATTTAACAGGTGTCATCAATAAGGGATCATAGCTTTCACCTGGATTCACCTGGTCAGTTTGTCATGGAAAGAGCAGGCGTACCTAATATGTTGTACAATCAGTGTATATTGCAGCATTGAGATATATATAAACACTACCGTTCTAAAGTTTGGGGTCACTTAGAAATGTCGGGGTTTTTGAAAGAAAAGCACTTTTTCCCCCCCATTTAAAATAACATCAAATTGATCAGAAATACAGTGTAGACATTGTTAATGTTGTAAATGACTATTGTAGCTGGAAACGGCAGCTTTTTTTTATTTTATGGAATATCTACATAGGCGTACAGAGGCCCATTATCAGCAACCATCACTCCTGTGTTCCAATGGCACATTGTGTTAGCTAATCCAAGTTTATCATTTTAAAAGGCTAATTGATCATTAGAAAACCCTTTTGCAATTATGTTAGCATAGCTGAAAACTGTTGTACTGATTAAAGAAGCAATAAAATTGACCGCCTTCAGACTAGTTGAGTATCTGGAGCATCAGCATTTGTGGGCTCGATTACAGGCTCAAAATGGCCAGAAACAAAGAACTTCTTCTGAAACTTGTCAGTCTATTCTTGTTCTGAGAAATTAAGGCTATTCCATGCGAGAAACTGCCAAGAAACTGAAGATCTCGTACAATGCTATGAACTACTCCCTTCACAGAACAGCGCAAACGGGCTCTAACCAGAATAGAAAGAGGAGTGGGAGGTCCCGGTGTACAACTGAGCAAGAGGACAAGTATATTAGAGTGTCTAGTTTGAGAAACAGACGCCTCACAAGTCCTCAACTGGCAGCTTCATTAAATTATACCCGCAAAACACCAGTCTCAACGTCAACAGTGAAAAGGCGACTCCGGGATGCTGGCCTTCTAGGCGGAGTTCCTCTGTCCAGTGTCTGTGTTCTTTTTCCCATCTTAATCTTTATTTTATTGGCCAGTCTGAGATATGGCTTTTTCTTTGCAACTCTGCTTAGAAGGCCAGCATCCCAGAGTCACCTCTTCACTGTTGACGTTGAGACTGGTGTTTTGCGGGTATAATTTAATGAAGCTGCCAGTTGAGGACTTGTGAGGCGTCTGTTTCTCAAACTAGACACTCTAATATACTTGTCCTCTTGCTCAGTTGTACACCGGGACCTCCCACTCCTCTTTCTATTCTGGTTAGAGCCAGTTTGCGCTGTTCTGTGAAGGGAGTAGTTCATAGCGTTGTACGAGATCTTCAGTTTCTTTGCAATTTCTCGCATGGAATAGACTGTAATTCCTGTAATTGAACCCACAAATGCTGATGCTCCAGATACTCAACTAGTCTAAAGAAGGACAGTTTTATTGCTTCTTTAATCAGAACAACAGTTGTCAGCTGTGCTAACATAATTGCAAAATAGTTTTCTAATGATCAATTAGCCTTTTAAAATTAGAAACTTGGATTAGCTAACACAATGTGCCGTTGGAACACAGGAGTGATGGTTGCTGGTAATGGGCCTTTGTACACCTATGTAAATATTCCATAAAAAATCTGCTGTTTCCAGCTACAATAGTCATTTACAACATTAACAAGGTCTACACTGTATTTCTGATCAATTTGATGTTATATTATATTTTGAACGGTAGTGTATATTGATAGAATATATTGGTATGTATTGAAGATGTATGCTTTAACGCACTATTTGTGAATGAGGAGGTGTGTGTATTGGCCAAGGCACAAAGGACAGGAGCAGGGCAGCAAAATCTCTGCAAGTTGCCCTTTCCCCTCCCTTCCCTATGCCTCACTGAATGGGGAGAGAGCTTCATGAAAACATGTCATATTTCAGAGCAGTTGTTGGTGGCTAACAAACTTAGGTTGGGTCGTGTCATGAGAAGGGGATGTTTCAGACAGTGCTGCCTGGGGCCTCTACCCAGCCGACGCTTTGGTGCCACCTTTTTTTTTTTTTAAACATGGCTGCTTTCTCATACACTGTGACGAGAAGAGACCTGCACAAGAAACCCCTTGTCTGCTAGAATCTTCCATGGCTCTGAAAATGTGACGTTCAATGTACTCAGTCATTTCACCCGCTACATAAACCCTCCTCAAAAAGCACAAATCTAGGCCTGAATCTTGACAATCAGATGAGAGCTGTCACTTTTAGCTTTAGGGTCGAGATGGCTAGGTCAACCCTCCAACCATCCCTCAGCAACTCCAACCTAGCCGTAAACGCTTAGTTTAAAGACGTTTGTTTGGAAAGGGTTAAACGTTCAAGCTTTTAACATTTATTTGTTTTTGTTTTTTACATTTGTGTAGTGCACATGCTGTTAAATGATAAAAGTGTTCATGTTTGTTAGCACAACTAAGAAAATGACATGCAGGTATGTCCAACCAATGAAGGCAGAGGGACGATGTCATGAGCAGTTCTCCATATCAACCAGTACCACGTGTTTTGGGACAACTAGCTACTGCACATGAGACACCTAGGATGTAGCCAACCAACCAACTACTCTTGCTGTCTGAATTATGATTTTTATCAAGGTGAAACAGAAATGGAGATGGTTGACAGTCATCGTAGATGTCTTGAGAAGAATCGTTCGATCCTAATGATCCTTCTCAGAACCTGTTATAAGCAGTGTTGTGTTAAAAAGCACCAGCATATTTTCAGACTTTTTTCTTCCTCAATGTCTGCTTTCCTTTTCCTTATATAGTGACCTATGAGTGGAGACCTGGTAAATGTGCAATGTAACCCATACAGCCTCCCCCTCCTCCGCCCCAAATGTCACCTTTGCTCAAACCACAGACTAAACAGTACATTAAACCATCAACATTGAGATGCTTCCTCTGTAAGGACTTATTATTAATCTATTGCCGATATCACTTAAAAATGTGTTTTGCCATGATGATCAGTCATATCACAAATATGTCTTCATTTGAGGCCAACTGTGTTTCGGTCTCTCTGCAAAGATGTACAAAGTAATAACTTGTCTCTTTCTTTCACAACCTGATAAGTCATTAGTAACCCATCTACAGTATAACAAAGCATTGTGCTTGCAACAACATGGCTGCAAACACAATATGCTGGCAGAAGTGGGAAAATGTGATCTTACAAATTAAAACAATGCTTCTGTCACGCCCTCCCCCCTCTCTCGCTTCTGTCTCTTCCTCTCACTCTCACTGTTTTTCTCTCTCTCCCCTCTTTACTGTGCTCTATGCCATGTCTTTGCACAGAGCACAGAAAGCTCTTCTCAGGACTCTCCCATTGTCTGTGTTTAGTCAGTGATATGTTTGCTAGATTAGAAAGTTATTTGAATATGTTGAAAGATTGGATATTTAAGTTTATTTTAAATGTACGTGATTGCCTATATGAACAGGGGCATCACTATTATTGAAAAAAAGGATATCATGATATGGTTGTCAAATGTATGTACGATATATACAACAGCCTTCAAATGATAATGTATGAAACCATTCATTTATATTGTAAAGGAGTGAATGCATTATTGAATGAGTGAAGAAAACGTATTATTGGTTAGAAGAAGTTACAGATACTTTTTTCTGTGCTGAGTTTATTCCCTTTACTTGGTTTTGCAACTTCACTTTACTCTCACACTGTTTCGTCCATCCTACTTGAGTTGGCAGTACTCCATCTATTTAAGTCGTCAGTACTCTACACAGTCGAGTCTTCCCACATTACCGTTAACTTGTTTTGTTGTCATTTAATGGGGGAAAATTAGTTCATATTAATAATAACCACCTCCTCTGCGCTGAGCCAAATTGCTCTCACTATTTCCACAAGTGCTCTCCATGCAAAAAGGGGAAATAAAACAAGCTCACAAACTATACATGAAAAAAATCCTGTTAAACTGTTATGTATTTATTGTTTTAAGATGTATGCATTACACAGTGTTCCAGAAGATTGTGTATTATATTTTGTTGCAAATGACTGCCTCTGTAATGATAAGGATTGTGAAAATTATAGTGATCATGAACTGCTTAAGAAATATAAAAATGATTTGCAAATAAATGTTTTATCTGCATTCATGTGTGATATTGATTGATATTTGCGATTGTAAAGATGCTACTATTAAATAATGCCACTAGGTGGCAATGTATGATGGAGTATTTCAGTTGGACAGCACAGTTTTTTACAAGTTGATATTCCATAGTCATTTAACCAGACTTCTATGGACTATCTAGACATATTATACTCTGAGAAGGCATAGACCGAATTGAACAAATTTCTGTCATTGCACAGCAAGATTTTATCAGTTTTAGCTAGACATTTTTTCATTACACTGAGTGAATAGCATAGTCGGGGTTCTGAGGGTGCTGCAGCACCCCCTGAAAAACCTTAATAAAAAAAATATATATATTACACATTTTTTCTCACAACTAGTGCACTGAGTCTTTTACTAGTCCTGTATTAGCCGACCAATGTATGCACCCTACATAATGAGTGATGAGAGGGTGTTTCAGATATAATTATGCGCTAAAGCTGTATTTTTGAATTTTCGCGCCATGGGAGTAACGCCAATGACGTCATTGGTTGATTGAGCCTGCTGTCTGATCTAAAAATCTATGGAGTCATTTTTTTGTAGCAATTATTGTGGCCTTTGTTTCACTGATTGCACGATCATATCAGGAATGAAGGTAAGACCCAGATGCAGACAACGTCGAATTGACAATGGTTAAATTGTCCAAACGAGGCAGGCAATAGACAGGTCAAGGCAGGCAGGGGTCAGCAAACCAGAGGTGGGGCAACGGTACCGGACGGCAGGCAGCCTCAGGGTCAGGGTAGGCAGAGGTCAACAATCCAGAGGTGGGGCAAAGGTACAGGTCGGCAGGCAGGCTCAGAGTCAGGCAATGGTCAAAACCAGAAGGGCGAGAAAAAGAGAGACTGGGAAAAGCAGGAGCTGAGAACAGAAGACTAAAATGAAAACATGCTTAAAGTACTTTGCTTTCTCTTTCAAATAATCGTTGGGTGAATGGGCGACTCCGTCAATTACCAGTTTCAGAAAGAAAAAAAATGGTAGCATTTCTATGTTAAAAGAAAAAATATATATTTGGTAAATTTTTCGCTTTATGTTTCATATTGCCTAATATATTACACTTTATCTTTCTTGAATAATTCCCTCCATTTCTTTTTTTTCCTCTAACTTATTCTGTGCCTCTATGGTACAGTTTTTATTCCTATCTAACTGTACTGTTAGTCCTTCCATTTCCTTTGTTAATATGGACTCGTTTGACCTAAATTGCTTTTGTTTTAAAGATGGGTATTGAATTGCATGGCCTCTGAAGTAAAGACATTCTTATCAACATTACCTTGCTCTTGTATAGAACAAACACCACACAAAACAGTGTTAGAACCAAATAGATATATACTTCACAATGGGAAAACTATGAGATGGCTATGGGTCTGGATGAAAAGGAAGCAAAATGATGCATGGCAACTCGGCTAACTGTGATGGGGGAATCGAATGTCATCTCAAACAGCGTCATCCTCATATGCCTGAAGCAGAAAGAACTGACCCGATAAAAATGATAGATGCGCTACAGAAACACTTGGAGCCATCCAGAAATGTGATCTACTAGAGGTAATCGTAATCAAATTTTATTGGTCACATACAGATGGTTAGCAGATGTTATTGCGAGTGTAGCTAACTGCTTGTGCTTCTAGTTCCGACCATGCAGTAATATCTAACAATTCCACAACAACTACCTAATACACACAAATCTAAGTAAAGGAATGGAATAAGAATATATACATATAAATATACGGATGAGCAATGACCGAGCGGCATAGGCAAGATGCAATAGATGGTATAAAATACAGTATATACATATGAGATGAGTAATACAAGATATGTACATGTTATTAAAGTGACAGGTGATCAATTTATTGAAGTTGCCAATGATTTCAAGTCAGTGTGTAGGCAGCAGCCTCTCTGTGTTAGTGATGGCCTTGAGATTGAAAAATAGCTTCTATCTCCCGGTCCCAGCTTTGATGCACCTGTACTAACCTTGTCCTTGATGATCTTTTGGCCTTCCTGTGACATCGGGTGCTGTAGGTGTCCTGGAAGGCTGGTAGTTAGCCCCCAGTGATGCGTTGTGCAGACCGCACCCCCATCTGGAAAGCTCTGCGGTTGTGGGCAGTGCAGTTGCCGTACCAGGCGGTGATACAGCCCGACAGGATGCTCTCAATTGTGCATCTGTAAAAGTTTGTAAGGGTTTTAGGTGACAAGCCAAATTTCTTCAGCCTCCTGAGGTTGAAGAGGCGCTGTTTAGCCTTCTTCACCACACTGTCTGTTTCAGTTTGTCCGTGATGTGAACTTAACTTTCTACCTTCTCCACTGCTGTCCCATCGATGTGGATAGAGGGGTGCTCCCTCTGCTGTTTCCTGAAGTCCACGATCATCTCCTTTGTTTTGTTGACGTTGAGTGAGAGGTTGTTTTCCTGACACCACACTCCGAATGTGCTGACCTCCACCGTATAGAGTCTCATTGTTTTTGATTATCAAGCCTACTACTGTTGTGTCATCTGAAAACTTGATGATTGAGTTGGTGTGCATGGCCATGCAGTCATGGGTGAACAGGGAGTACAAGAGTGGGCTGAGCACGCACCTTTGTGGAGCCCCAGTGTTGAGGATCAGCGAAGTGGACATGTTGTTTCCTACCTTCACCACCTGGGGGTGGCCCTTCAGGAAGTCCAGGACCCAATTGCACAGGGTGGGGTTGAGACCCAGGGACTCAAGCTTAATGATGAGCTTGGAGGGTACTATGGTGTTGAATGCTGAGCTGTAGTCAATGAACAGCATTCTTACATAGGTATTCCTCTTGTCCAGATGGGATAGGGCAGTGTGCAGTGTTGGCGATTGCATCGTCTGTGGACCTATTGGGGCGGTACGCAAATTGAAGTGGGTCTAGGGTGACAGGTAAGGTTTAGTTGATATGATCCTTGACTATCCTCTCAAAGCATTCATGATGACAGAAGTGAGTGCTATGGGGCGATAGTCATTTAGTTCAGTTACCTTTGTTCCTGTACCCAAGAAGGCAATGGTGGTCATCTTGAAGCATGTGGGGACAGCAGACTGGCATAGGGAGAGATTGAATATGTCCATAAACACACCAGCCAGCTGGTCTGCGCATGCTCTGAGGATGCGGCAAGGGATGCCGTCTGGGCCGGCAGACTAGCAAGGGTTAACATGCTTAAATGTCTTACTCACGTCGTCCACAGAGAAGGAGAGCCCACAGTCTTTGGTAGTGGGCCGCGTCGGTGGCACTGTATTATCCTCAAAGCGGGCAAAGAAGGTGTTTAGTTTGTCTGGAAGCAAGACGTCAGTGTCCGTGACATGGCTGGTTTTCTTTTTGTAGTCCATGATTGTTTGTAGTCCCTGCCACATACGTCTCGTGTCTGAGCCGTTGAATTGCGACTCCACTTTGTCTCTGTACTGACATTTCGCTTGTTTGATTGCCTTGTGGAGGGAATAACTACACTGTTTGTATTCAACCATATTCCCAGTCACCTTTCCATGGTTAAATGCGGTGGTTCACGCTTTCAGTTTTGCGCAAATCCTGCCATCTATCCACAGTTTCTGTTTAGGGTAGGTTTTAATAGTCACATGTTTAATGCTTGTCAACAACGTCAATGTGAAACATCAGAGCAGTACATTGCAAATCTGAGGAAGCTAGCAGACACGCGAATTTGGCGCATTACGAGAGGAACTAGTCTGTGACAGGCCTGTCATAGGCACTAAAGATATAGCTGTGCGAGCGTGCATGCGCAGAGGACCTAACCTCACACTGAACAAATCCATTGACGTGTCGTTCAAGTGAATAAACACAAGACTGTACATTATACCTCCATTGAGCGACGTTCAGAATCAATACGCCAAACAAAAGGTCGTAAACAGACAGAGTTTACAGGGGATACTTACAAACATAGAATGCCAAACGACTGACCCTGTCATTACTGTGGTTCAATACATGCCAAAGCCAAATGCCAAGCATACAATGTCACCTTGTCTTGCTGCTTTTTGTTCTATGTTGCTCTGTCTGTATACTACGTCTTGCTTGTCCTATGTTGCTCTGCATGTGCTCACTCCTCAATGATTGTCTATATTGTAATTGTTTTTAATAACCTGCCCAGGGACTGCGGTTGAAAATTAGCCAGCTGGCTAAAACCGGCACTTTTACTGAAACGTTGATTAATGTGCACTCCCTGTAAAAATACAATGAACTCAAACTCAAACCTGTAAAGCATGTGGCAAACGAAACCATTTTGCCAGAGTTTCTAAACAAGCACAACACAAACCTCAACTTAATCTATTAGAGGACCATAATGAGTCAGATGACCAAACAGATGCAATGTGGTACATCTCACGGGTTAACTCTGTGGAAGACAAGGCAAACAAATGGTTCATTAACCTTAAGCTAGCTCCACTCCGTGATGAGCCATTGACATATGACCTCAGCCATACAATTAAATGTCAACTAAACACAGGATCAACAGTGAATGTCATAAGCTATGGGGACCAACAGCGAGTCATGCAAGACAGTAACCCAGTTCTCCTACCCAGCAAAGCTACACTCAAGCTATATGACGGCACACTGATCATTTCCAACAGGAGAATGCAATCTCAGCAGATCATGATGGGAAAAATGTTTCATTTCAGTTGAAGACATCCCAGCTTCCTCTGCTGTCATCTGACACACGTGAAAGACTCAGCCTACTACATGTGAACCACAGCCATGTGCTACATCACGTCGACACCCCAAGCACCACATCCACTGAGGTCATCATGACAACTGAGGAGATCATCTCCAAGTGCAAGGATGTGTTGGATGGGCTTGGCTGCCTTCCGGGAGAGTTACACCTAGAAGTAGACAATGCAGCCCGGCCTGTGCAGCAGCTACCAAAACGGATGCCTATTCCACTGAAGGAAAGGATCACAAAAGCCATACATTCAATGGACATTGCAGACATCATGAAAGTCACAGCCAGCACTGTGGATCAGCAACATGGTTGTTATTGAAAAACCTGGTAAACTACGATATGCATGGACCCCAGTGCACTCCACAAAGCCTTACAGAGATCCACTTCCAGATGACCACAATAGAAAATATTCTACCAATGATATCCAGCGCAAAGGTATTCTCAGTACTTGATGCCAAAGACGGATATTGGCAAGTTAAACTTAATGAAGTGAGCAGCTATCTAACAACTTTCTGGACACCTGTAGGAAGGTATAGATTTCTGAGAATGCAATTTGGAATCAACCCAGCAGTTGAAGAATACCAGCGCAGAGAGGATGAATGACTACAGGGACTAAAATGAGTGAGTGTGATCCCAGATTACATTCTACTCTATGGATGTGGTGACACACACAGATCATGACAGAAACCTTACAGCTCGTCTGCAGAGAACAAGAGATGTCAACCTAAAGCTGAACAAAAATAAACTCAGGTTAAAGCTACCTAGTGTGACATACATGGGTCATCTTCTCACCACAGAGGGCCTTTGCCCTGACACAGAGAAAATAACAGCCATTCAGAATATGGGTATACAGACCGACATCAAGTCACTACAGCGGCTGTTGGGGTTTGTGAACTATCTTGCAAAATTCATGCCCCGCCTATCTGATGTGTGTGAGCCGCTCAGAAGACTGACTGACAAGGACATTGAATGGACATGTCTACCACAGAAATGACACAGCAGTTGAGACTATCAAACAGTTAGTCACACAACACCCAGTGCTCAAATACTACGACCTGAATGATGAAGTCACACCGCAGTGTGATGCCAGTGAGACGGGTTTGGGTGCAGACCTTCTACAAAAAGGACAACCTGTTGCATTTGCCTCCAGAACATTGACTCACACAGAACAAAGATATGTACAGTTTGAGAAAGAATGTCTCTCCATTGTTTTTGCATGTTTGACCAGTATCTGCATGGTAGAGAGTTCATCCCAATACACAGCGACCACAAACCCCCAAGACGATCTACAAGAAATCCTTTCTCACAGCCCCCAAGCGACTGCAGAGAATGTTAAGGCTACAAAGATACCAACTCCACATGCAATAAAACAAGGCAAATAACTACATGTAGCTAACTTCTTGTCCAGAACAGCTCAATCAACCACAGAGCACACACAAATGAAAGCACCAACCACGGTCTACGCTATGGGCCTGGCCACAACTGACCTGCAACATGTGGATCACACCAGTGATGTCAACATCTCAACTAAGACAATGGAGTCAATCAAAGCACACTGTTAGCTAGCTAGCTAACAAGCTAGAAACAAACCAAAACATTGTTTAGAAAGTTGCTGTTTGTAGCCTGGTTTGCTAGATTGACATATACTATACTACTGTACTCACTGTTTAGCACTTGGCTTCACATGTGAATCCTTAAAGAGATGGGTGAGGCTAAGGCTTAAGTGGGTGTGAAAGGTGAAGGTGTACGTTTCATAATTAACTACTCGTGGTGTGATTGTGGTAATGTACAGAAACTCGAGTCCTATTGTTCACCCGACCTACAATCAAATGCCGTCCGCTTTGCCTCACGAGAGAATTCTCTTCGATCTTCGTCACAGCCGTGTATATTCCCCCTCAAGCTGATACCACAACGGCTCTCAAGGAACTACACTGGACTTTGTGCAAACTGGAAACCGCATATCTTGAGGCCCCATTTATTGTAGCTGGGGACTTTACTAAACCAAATCTGAGGAAAATGCTACCAAATTTGTATGAACACATTGCCTGCACCCCTCACGCTTCAAAAACTCTCGACTATTGTTAATCTCGCTTCAGGGACGGCTACAAGGTCCTCCCCCGCTCTTCCTTCGCCAAATCAGATCACGCCTCCATCCTGCCTTGCCATAGGTAGAAATTCAAATAAGAAGTACAAGTGGTAAGGACTGTTCAACACTGGTCTGACCAATTAGAATCCATGCTCCAAGATTGTTTTGATCACGCGGACTGGGATATGTTCCGGGTTTCCTCTAAGAATAGCATTGACATATACACTGACATGGTGACTGAATTCATCAGAAAGCTTCAAGTGGATGTTGTACCCACTGTGACAATTAAAACCTATCCAAACCAAAAACCGTGGATAGTGGGCAGCATTCATGCAAAACTGAAAGCGCAACCCCCCGCAATTAACCACGGCAAGGTGACTGGGAATATGGTTGAGTACAAACAGTCCAGTTATGCCCTCTGTAAGGCAATCAAATAGGCAAAACGTCAGTACAGAAACAAAGTGGAGTTGGAATACAACGGCTCAGACATGAGACGTATGTGGCAGGGACCCCAGACAATCACAGATTATGAGGAGAAAACCAGCCATGTCGCGGACACCGATGTCTTGCTCCCAGACATATTCAACCTTCTTAGCCCACTTCGAGGAAAACACAGTGCCACTGACGTGGGCCACCACTGCTCCTGTGGACTATGAGCTCTATTTCTCCGTGGCCAACGTGAGTAAGACATTTAAGCGTGTTAACCCTCGCAAGGCATCCCTAGCCGCATCTTCCAAGCATGCGCAGACCAGCTAGCTGGAGTGTTTACGGACGTATTCAATCTCTCCCTATGCCAGTCTGTTGTCCCCACTTGCTTCAAGATATTCACCATTGTTCCTGTACCCAAGAAAGTGTAGGTAACTGAACTAAATGACTATTGCCCCATAGCACTCACTACTGTCATCATGAAGTGCATTGAGAGGATAGTTAAGGAGGGTACTATGGTGTACTATACCTTACCCAACACCCTAGGCCCAAAAAGATCATTAAAACCTGTTATGGCTGCAGCCCGATATCGGTACACTTATGACAACATCCAGCTCAAGTGCAGGGCGCGAAATTCAAAAGATATTTTTTTTAAATATTTAACTTTCACACATTAACAAGTCCAAGACACCAGATGAAAGATACACTTCTTGTGAATCAAGCCAACATGTCCGATTTTTAAAATGTTTTACAGGGAAGACAAAATATGTAAATCTATTAGCTAACCACGTTAGCAAAAGACACCACTTTTCTAACTCCATCAGTTTCTTACTCCATCAGGTGCTATCACAAATTCGACCAAATAAAGATATAAATAGCCACTAACCAAGAAACAAATTCATCAGATGACAGTCTGATAACATATTTATTGTATAGCATATGTTTTGTTCGAAAAATTTGCATATTTCATGTATAAACCATAGTTTACATTTCAGCTACAATCAGAAATTGCACCAAAAGCAGCCATAATATTTACAGACACCAACGTCAAATAGCTAATTACTCATCATAAAACATTTCTGAAAAATACATAGTCTGCAGCAATTGAAAGACAGGCATCTTGTGATTCCAAACAATATTTCCGATTTATTAAATGTTTTACACCGAAAACAAAATGTATCGCTATATTAGCGTAGCCACAATAGACAGAAACAATTGGGCGCCCATGGCCAGTTCACATGCACGACAGATATATGAAATAACATCATAAAATGGGTCTTACTTTTGCTGATCTTTCATCAGAATGTTGAACAAGGTGTCCTCTGTCCAGATGAGTCGTTGTTTGGATTCAGAATGGCAAATTTCCCTCTTCAATTAGCATTGGCACTAGCCGAGTGGCACAATTCTCTCCAACGTAATCAAAGTCAGAGGACGGAACACGGCAAAACTCCCGAAAAAATGTCAATAATCTGATTAAACTATATTGAAAAAACATACATTACGATGATATGGTCACATGTATCAAATAAAATCCGAGCCGAAGATGTGTTTTGTGTTAGATGTGTTCTAACACAAAACAGTGTTAGAACCAAATAGATATATACTTCACAATGGGAAAACTATGAGATGGCTATGGGTCTGGATGAAAAGGAAGCAAAATGATGCATGGCAACTCGGCTAACTGTGATGGGGGAATCGAATGTCATCTCAAACAGCGTCATCCTCATATGCCTGAAGCAGAAAGAACTGACCCGATAAAAATGATAGATGCGCTACAGAAACACTTGGAGCCATCCAGAAATGTGATCTACTAGAGGTAATCGTAATCAAATTTTATTGGTCACATACAGATGGTTAGCAGATGTTATTGCGAGTGTAGCTAACTGCTTGTGCTTCTAGTTCCGACCATGCAGTAATATCTAACAATTCCACAACAACTACCTAATACACACAAATCTAAGTAAAGGAATGGAATAAGAATATATACATATAAATATACGGATGAGCAATGACCGAGCGGCATAGGCAAGATGCAATAGATGGTATAAAATACAGTATATACATATGAGATGAGTAATACAAGATATGTACATGTTATTAAAGTGACAGGTGATCAATTTATTGAAGTTGCCAATGATTTCAAGTCAGTGTGTAGGCAGCAGCCTCTCTGTGTTAGTGATGGCCTTGAGATTGAAAAATAGCTTCTATCTCCCGGTCCCAGCTTTGATGCACCTGTACTAACCTTGTCCTTGATGATCTTTTGGCCTTCCTGTGACATCGGGTGCTGTAGGTGTCCTGGAAGGCTGGTAGTTAGCCCCCAGTGATGCGTTGTGCAGACCGCACCCCCATCTGGAAAGCTCTGCGGTTGTGGGCAGTGCAGTTGCCGTACCAGGCGGTGATACAGCCCGACAGGATGCTCTCAATTGTGCATCTGTAAAAGTTTGTAAGGGTTTTAGGTGACAAGCCAAATTTCTTCAGCCTCCTGAGGTTGAAGAGGCGCTGTTTAGCCTTCTTCACCACACTGTCTGTTTCAGTTTGTCCGTGATGTGAACTTAACTTTCTACCTTCTCCACTGCTGTCCCATCGATGTGGATAGAGGGGTGCTCCCTCTGCTGTTTCCTGAAGTCCACGATCATCTCCTTTGTTTTGTTGACGTTGAGTGAGAGGTTGTTTTCCTGACACCACACTCCGAATGTGCTGACCTCCACCGTATAGAGTCTCATTGTTTTTGATTATCAAGCCTACTACTGTTGTGTCATCTGAAAACTTGATGATTGAGTTGGTGTGCATGGCCATGCAGTCATGGGTGAACAGGGAGTACAAGAGTGGGCTGAGCACGCACCTTTGTGGAGCCCCAGTGTTGAGGATCAGCGAAGTGGACATGTTGTTTCCTACCTTCACCACCTGGGGGTGGCCCTTCAGGAAGTCCAGGACCCAATTGCACAGGGTGGGGTTGAGACCCAGGGACTCAAGCTTAATGATGAGCTTGGAGGGTACTATGGTGTTGAATGCTGAGCTGTAGTCAATGAACAGCATTCTTACATAGGTATTCCTCTTGTCCAGATGGGATAGGGCAGTGTGCAGTGTTGGCGATTGCATCGTCTGTGGACCTATTGGGGCGGTACGCAAATTGAAGTGGGTCTAGGGTGACAGGTAAGGTTTAGTTGATATGATCCTTGACTATCCTCTCAAAGCATTCATGATGACAGAAGTGAGTGCTATGGGGCGATAGTCATTTAGTTCAGTTACCTTTGTTCCTGTACCCAAGAAGGCAATGGTGGTCATCTTGAAGCATGTGGGGACAGCAGACTGGCATAGGGAGAGATTGAATATGTCCATAAACACACCAGCCAGCTGGTCTGCGCATGCTCTGAGGATGCGGCAAGGGATGCCGTCTGGGCCGGCAGACTAGCAAGGGTTAACATGCTTAAATGTCTTACTCACGTCGTCCACAGAGAAGGAGAGCCCACAGTCTTTGGTAGTGGGCCGCGTCGGTGGCACTGTATTATCCTCAAAGCGGGCAAAGAAGGTGTTTAGTTTGTCTGGAAGCAAGACGTCAGTGTCCGTGACATGGCTGGTTTTCTTTTTGTAGTCCATGATTGTTTGTAGTCCCTGCCACATACGTCTCGTGTCTGAGCCGTTGAATTGCGACTCCACTTTGTCTCTGTACTGACATTTCGCTTGTTTGATTGCCTTGTGGAGGGAATAACTACACTGTTTGTATTCAACCATATTCCCAGTCACCTTTCCATGGTTAAATGCGGTGGTTCACGCTTTCAGTTTTGCGCAAATCCTGCCATCTATCCACAGTTTCTGTTTAGGGTAGGTTTTAATAGTCACATGTTTAATGCTTGTCAACAACGTCAATGTGAAACATCAGAGCAGTACATTGCAAATCTGAGGAAGCTAGCAGACACGCGAATTTGGCGCATTACGAGAGGAACTAGTCTGTGACAGGCCTGTCATAGGCACTAAAGATATAGCTGTGCGAGCGTGCATGCGCAGAGGACCTAACCTCACACTGAACAAATCCATTGACGTGTCGTTCAAGTGAATAAACACAAGACTGTACATTATACCTCCATTGAGCGACGTTCAGAATCAATACGCCAAACAAAAGGTCGTAAACAGACAGAGTTTACAGGGGATACTTACAAACATAGAATGCCAAACGACTGACCCTGTCATTACTGTGGTTCAATACATGCCAAAGCCAAATGCCAAGCATACAATGTCACCTTGTCTTGCTGCTTTTTGTTCTATGTTGCTCTGTCTGTATACTACGTCTTGCTTGTCCTATGTTGCTCTGCATGTGCTCACTCCTCAATGATTGTCTATATTGTAATTGTTTTTAATAACCTGCCCAGGGACTGCGGTTGAAAATTAGCCAGCTGGCTAAAACCGGCACTTTTACTGAAACGTTGATTAATGTGCACTCCCTGTAAAAATACAATGAACTCAAACTCAAACCTGTAAAGCATGTGGCAAACGAAACCATTTTGCCAGAGTTTCTAAACAAGCACAACACAAACCTCAACTTAATCTATTAGAGGACCATAATGAGTCAGATGACCAAACAGATGCAATGTGGTACATCTCACGGGTTAACTCTGTGGAAGACAAGGCAAACAAATGGTTCATTAACCTTAAGCTAGCTCCACTCCGTGATGAGCCATTGACATATGACCTCAGCCATACAATTAAATGTCAACTAAACACAGGATCAACAGTGAATGTCATAAGCTATGGGGACCAACAGCGAGTCATGCAAGACAGTAACCCAGTTCTCCTACCCAGCAAAGCTACACTCAAGCTATATGACGGCACACTGATCATTTCCAACAGGAGAATGCAATCTCAGCAGATCATGATGGGAAAAATGTTTCATTTCAGTTGAAGACATCCCAGCTTCCTCTGCTGTCATCTGACACACGTGAAAGACTCAGCCTACTACATGTGAACCACAGCCATGTGCTACATCACGTCGACACCCCAAGCACCACATCCACTGAGGTCATCATGACAACTGAGGAGATCATCTCCAAGTGCAAGGATGTGTTGGATGGGCTTGGCTGCCTTCCGGGAGAGTTACACCTAGAAGTAGACAATGCAGCCCGGCCTGTGCAGCAGCTACCAAAACGGATGCCTATTCCACTGAAGGAAAGGATCACAAAAGCCATACATTCAATGGACATTGCAGACATCATGAAAGTCACAGCCAGCACTGTGGATCAGCAACATGGTTGTTATTGAAAAACCTGGTAAACTACGATATGCATGGACCCCAGTGCACTCCACAAAGCCTTACAGAGATCCACTTCCAGATGACCACAATAGAAAATATTCTACCAATGATATCCAGCGCAAAGGTATTCTCAGTACTTGATGCCAAAGACGGATATTGGCAAGTTAAACTTAATGAAGTGAGCAGCTATCTAACAACTTTCTGGACACCTGTAGGAAGGTATAGATTTCTGAGAATGCAATTTGGAATCAACCCAGCAGTTGAAGAATACCAGCGCAGAGAGGATGAATGACTACAGGGACTAAAATGAGTGAGTGTGATCCCAGATTACATTCTACTCTATGGATGTGGTGACACACACAGATCATGACAGAAACCTTACAGCTCGTCTGCAGAGAACAAGAGATGTCAACCTAAAGCTGAACAAAAATAAACTCAGGTTAAAGCTACCTAGTGTGACATACATGGGTCATCTTCTCACCACAGAGGGCCTTTGCCCTGACACAGAGAAAATAACAGCCATTCAGAATATGGGTATACAGACCGACATCAAGTCACTACAGCGGCTGTTGGGGTTTGTGAACTATCTTGCAAAATTCATGCCCCGCCTATCTGATGTGTGTGAGCCGCTCAGAAGACTGACTGACAAGGACATTGAATGGACATGTCTACCACAGAAATGACACAGCAGTTGAGACTATCAAACAGTTAGTCACACAACACCCAGTGCTCAAATACTACGACCTGAATGATGAAGTCACACCGCAGTGTGATGCCAGTGAGACGGGTTTGGGTGCAGACCTTCTACAAAAAGGACAACCTGTTGCATTTGCCTCCAGAACATTGACTCACACAGAACAAAGATATGTACAGTTTGAGAAAGAATGTCTCTCCATTGTTTTTGCATGTTTGACCAGTATCTGCATGGTAGAGAGTTCATCCCAATACACAGCGACCACAAACCCCCAAGACGATCTACAAGAAATCCTTTCTCACAGCCCCCAAGCGACTGCAGAGAATGTTAAGGCTACAAAGATACCAACTCCACATGCAATAAAACAAGGCAAATAACTACATGTAGCTAACTTCTTGTCCAGAACAGCTCAATCAACCACAGAGCACACACAAATGAAAGCACCAACCACGGTCTACGCTATGGGCCTGGCCACAACTGACCTGCAACATGTGGATCACACCAGTGATGTCAACATCTCAACTAAGACAATGGAGTCAATCAAAGCACACTGTTAGCTAGCTAGCTAACAAGCTAGAAACAAACCAAAACATTGTTTAGAAAGTTGCTGTTTGTAGCCTGGTTTGCTAGATTGACATATACTATACTACTGTACTCACTGTTTAGCACTTGGCTTCACATGTGAATCCTTAAAGAGATGGGTGAGGCTAAGGCTTAAGTGGGTGTGAAAGGTGAAGGTGTACGTTTCATAATTAACTACTCGTGGTGTGATTGTGGTAATGTACAGAAACTCGAGTCCTATTGTTCACCCGACCTACAATCAAATGCCGTCCGCTTTGCCTCACGAGAGAATTCTCTTCGATCTTCGTCACAGCCGTGTATATTCCCCCTCAAGCTGATACCACAACGGCTCTCAAGGAACTACACTGGACTTTGTGCAAACTGGAAACCGCATATCTTGAGGCCCCATTTATTGTAGCTGGGGACTTTACTAAACCAAATCTGAGGAAAATGCTACCAAATTTGTATGAACACATTGCCTGCACCCCTCACGCTTCAAAAACTCTCGACTATTGTTAATCTCGCTTCAGGGACGGCTACAAGGTCCTCCCCCGCTCTTCCTTCGCCAAATCAGATCACGCCTCCATCCTGCCTTGCCATAGGTAGAAATTCAAATAAGAAGTACAAGTGGTAAGGACTGTTCAACACTGGTCTGACCAATTAGAATCCATGCTCCAAGATTGTTTTGATCACGCGGACTGGGATATGTTCCGGGTTTCCTCTAAGAATAGCATTGACATATACACTGACATGGTGACTGAATTCATCAGAAAGCTTCAAGTGGATGTTGTACCCACTGTGACAATTAAAACCTATCCAAACCAAAAACCGTGGATAGTGGGCAGCATTCATGCAAAACTGAAAGCGCAACCCCCCGCAATTAACCACGGCAAGGTGACTGGGAATATGGTTGAGTACAAACAGTCCAGTTATGCCCTCTGTAAGGCAATCAAATAGGCAAAACGTCAGTACAGAAACAAAGTGGAGTTGGAATACAACGGCTCAGACATGAGACGTATGTGGCAGGGACCCCAGACAATCACAGATTATGAGGAGAAAACCAGCCATGTCGCGGACACCGATGTCTTGCTCCCAGACATATTCAACCTTCTTAGCCCACTTCGAGGAAAACACAGTGCCACTGACGTGGGCCACCACTGCTCCTGTGGACTATGAGCTCTATTTCTCCGTGGCCAACGTGAGTAAGACATTTAAGCGTGTTAACCCTCGCAAGGCATCCCTAGCCGCATCTTCCAAGCATGCGCAGACCAGCTAGCTGGAGTGTTTACGGACGTATTCAATCTCTCCCTATGCCAGTCTGTTGTCCCCACTTGCTTCAAGATATTCACCATTGTTCCTGTACCCAAGAAAGTGTAGGTAACTGAACTAAATGACTATTGCCCCATAGCACTCACTACTGTCATCATGAAGTGCATTGAGAGGATAGTTAAGGAGGGTACTATGGTGTACTATACCTTACCCAACACCCTAGGCCCAAAAAGATCATTAAAACCTGTTATGGCTGCAGCCCGATATCGGTACACTTATGACAACATCCAGCTCAAGTGCAGGGCGCGAAATTCAAAAGATATTTTTTTTAAATATTTAACTTTCACACATTAACAAGTCCAAGACACCAGATGAAAGATACACTTCTTGTGAATCAAGCCAACATGTCCGATTTTTAAAATGTTTTACAGGGAAGACAAAATATGTAAATCTATTAGCTAACCACGTTAGCAAAAGACACCACTTTTCTAACTCCATCAGTTTCTTACTCCATCAGGTGCTATCACAAATTCGACCAAATAAAGATATAAATAGCCACTAACCAAGAAACAAATTCATCAGATGACAGTCTGATAACATATTTATTGTATAGCATATGTTTTGTTCGAAAAATTTGCATATTTCATGTATAAACCATAGTTTACATTTCAGCTACAATCAGAAATTGCACCAAAAGCAGCCATAATATTTACAGACACCAACGTCAAATAGCTAATTACTCATCATAAAACATTTCTGAAAAATACATAGTCTGCAGCAATTGAAAGACAGGCATCTTGTGATTCCAAACAATATTTCCGATTTATTAAATGTTTTACACCGAAAACAAAATGTATCGCTATATTAGCGTAGCCACAATAGACAGAAACAATTGGGCGCCCATGGCCAGTTCACATGCACGACAGATATATGAAATAACATCATAAAATGGGTCTTACTTTTGCTGATCTTTCATCAGAATGTTGAACAAGGTGTCCTCTGTCCAGATGAGTCGTTGTTTGGATTCAGAATGGCAAATTTCCCTCTTCAATTAGCATTGGCACTAGCCGAGTGGCACAATTCTCTCCAACGTAATCAAAGTCAGAGGACGGAACACGGCAAAACTCCCGAAAAAATGTCAATAATCTGATTAAACTATATTGAAAAAACATACATTACGATGATATGGTCACATGTATCAAATAAAATCCGAGCCGAAGATGTTAGTCATCCATTACGGCAGCAAAACAGAAGGCAATCGCACTTCCAAGTCGCGCGCTTCAGAGTACCGGAAGTGGACGGTCACGTCATACAAAGAGCTTGTATTCCACCCCAGACCAAGATAAACACAAAATTTCTTCTCTCACATCATCTTGACACCCAGAGGAAGGCGTATGGAGTGTAAGTAGACTCCTAAGTGTCAAGACCATGTATAGGCATCAAGTTGAAAAGAGCATCGATTTCTGACATTTCACTTCCTGGTCAGGAAAAGTGCTGCAGAAGGACTTCTGTTTCACTCAGAGAAATAATTCCAACTGTTTTAGAAACTAGAGAGTGTTTTCTATCCAAAAAGAATAATAATATCCATATTGTACGAGCAAGATTTGAGTAGGAGGCTGTTTGAAATGGGCACGATTTCACTGGCTACTCAACACTTTGCCTTGCAGCCATAAGAAGTTTTAAGGACCTCAGCCACGCGAGTCACAGCCTGTTCACCCCACTACCACCTAGAAGGCTTCAAGTTCCTCGGCGTACACATCACTGACAATCAGCCTCAGCCGGCTGCAGAAATGTGTATTGGACCGTAAGACCATCACAAACTTTTACAGATGCACCATTGAGAGCTTCCTGTCGGGCTGTATCACCACCTGGTATGGGAACTGCGCCGTCCTCAACAGCAGGCCTCTCCAGAGGGTGGTGCAGTCTGCTCAACGCATCTGCGGGAGCACACTGCCTGCCCTTCAGGACATCTACAGCACCCGGTGTCAAAGGAAGGCCAAAAAGATCATCAAGGACCTCAGCCACGCGAGCCACAGCTTGTTCACCCCGCTACCACCTAGAAGGCGTGGTCAGTACAGGTGCATCAAAGCTGGGAGACTGAAAGAGACTGAAAAACAGCTTCTATCTCAAGGCCATCAGACTGTTAAATAGTCACCGCTAGCTGGCCCCCACCCAGTATCCTGCCATGAAATGTAATCACTGTAACTGGACAGCTACCACACGACTACTCTACCATGCACTTTAGAAGCTGCTTCCCTATATATGTACTTATTTTATTTAACGTTTATTTAACTAGGCAATTCAATTCTTTACAATAACAGCCCACCCCAGCCAAACCCATACGGCACTGGGCCAATTGTGCACCACCCTATGGGACTCCCAATCACGCCTGGTTGTGATACAGCCTGGAATCGAACCAGGGTCTGTAGTGACGCCTCTAGCACTGAAATGCAGTGCCTTAGACCGCTACGCCACTCGGGAGCATACATAGTTATGGAACACTGGTCACTTTAAATAATGTTTACATATTGTTTAACCCACTTCATATGTATATACTGTATTTTCATCAAGGAATATCCTATTTAACTATTGCTATACAGTACATGTACTATTCTTCAGATATTCGACATGTTCTATCCATATACTGTCCATATTGTCAATATATTCTATCTCATATACAGTACCAGTTAAAAGTTTGGACACCCACCCAAGGGTTTTTCTTTATTTTTACTATTTTCTACATTATAGAGTAATCGTGAAGACATCAAAACTATGAAATAACACATCTGGAATCATTTAGTAACCAAACAAATCAAAATATATTTCAGGTAGTCACCTGGAATGCATTTCACTTAACAGGTGTGCCGTGTTAAAAGTTATTTT
This sequence comes from Salvelinus namaycush, assembly GCF_016432855.1. Lineage (NCBI taxonomy): Eukaryota > Metazoa > Chordata > Actinopteri > Salmoniformes > Salmonidae > Salvelinus > Salvelinus namaycush. Next base: position 49,159,825 of record NC_052318.1, on the reverse strand, counting down.
GTGTAATTTCTTTCCTTCTTATTGTGTTTGAGCCAATCAGAAGTGTTGTGACAAGGTAGGGGTGGTATACAGAAGACTGCAGAGTGAAGCCCTATTTGGTAAAAGACCAAGTCCATATTATGGCAAGAACAGCTCAAATAAGCAAAGAGAAAAGACATGAAGGTCAGTCAATCTGAAAAATGTCAAGAACTTTGGAAGTTTCTTCAAGTGCAGTCGCAAAAACCATTCAAGCGCTATGATGAAACTGGCTCTCATGAAGACCGCAACAGGAAAGGAAGACCCAGAGTTACCTCTGCTGCAGAGAATAAGTTCATTAGAGTTACCAGCCTCAGAAATTGCAGCCCAAATAAATGCTTCAGAGTTCAGGTAACAGACACATCTCAACATCAACTGTTCAGAGGAGACTACATGAATCAGGCCTTCATGGTCGAATTGCTGCAAAGAAACCACTACTGAAGGACACCAATAAGAAGAAGAGACTGGGTTGGTCTGATGATTTTTGATTTTTGGTTCCAACCGCACAGTGTATTTGTGAGGCACAGAGTAGTTGAACAGATGATCTCCACATGTGTGGTTCAGTGCATGTGACAAATACAATTTGATTTCATTTTCTCTTTCTGCCTCTCCACCACCTTTTCTTTCATCTCTTCCTCTTCATCTCCACTTCTTTGCCTTCCTTCCTCACCCTCTCAATCTCCTTCTCCACTTCATCTCTCTGCCTTTCCACCTCCTCCTTTCTCTCTACCTCTTTATTTCCTCATTTGCATTCTCCACCCCCCTTTCCGATACCTCCTTCTTTATTTTCAACCTCTCCGTCCTTCTGTATCTTCTCCTTCAGTTTATAGAGAACTTTGTCTTCATTAATTTCTGCATCCATGCGCTCTCAATAACTCTCTCTATCTCCCTCTCCATTTCCTCCACCAGCCCTCTCTTTCCAGCTGAAGAGCTGGCTGTGAGAGAACAAATATCTAGTGAAATGTGATCTGCTCACCTGGGTTGCTGGCAGATGGTGCCACCTTCTGTTGCCCACACAATTCAACTCTCTCCAGGAGCACTGTACTGGGGCTGACTCTCCCAACTCAACTATCAGTCGCATAACCTGTCTAGGGGTTCTCCCCAGAATGTTTTTGGGGCATTTAAAGCTAATTTCCTTCATTTTTACACAATCAAATACGCCATCTCTATTTAGAACAAAAAGTAAGCAAACATGCCCACAGTCAAGGTAGGTAAGAGATCATTATTAAATTTGTTTTTAAGTGTTTAATAAGACTGAACTAGATGAAAGGTAATTCAATAATACATATTGTGTTGCACCTTTAACCAATAGCCTAACAAATAAACAAATACTTTTTGTCTTTATTAAGACATAACCAATATCAAATTTCAGCCAGACCGACCAGCCAGCCCGAGCCGCCTGCCCGCCCGACCCCCGTCTAGTCAATAATTGAACTCTCTCCCAACACAATTTATTTTCCTACCTTTCTTTTTTTCATACCCAAGGGAAAGGTTTGGGAGGGGCAAAAAAACACACAAAAACACATACATCTCAAATATACAGTACCAGTCAAAAGTTTGGAGGGTTTTTCTTTATTTTTACTATTTTCTACATTGTAGAATAGTAGTGAAGACATCAAAACTATGAAACAACACATATGTAATCATATATTTGAGATTCTTCAAAGTAGCCACTCTTTGCCTTGATGACAGCTTTGCACACTCTTGGCATTCTCTCAACCAGCTTCACCTGGAATGCTTTTCCAATAGTCTTGAAGGAGTTCCCACATATACTGAGCACTTGTTGGTAGCTTTTCCTTCACTCTGCGGTCTAACTCATCCCAAACCATTTCAACTGGGTTGAGTTTGGGTGATTGTGGAGGCCAGGTCATCTGATGCAGCACTCACCACTCTCCTTCTTGGTCAAATAGCCCTTTACACAGCCTGGAGGTATGTTTTGGGTCATTGTCCTGTTGGAAAAACAAATGATAGTCCCACCAAGCGCAAACCAGATGGGATGGCGTATCGCTACAGAATGCTGTGGCAACCATTCTGGTGAAGTGTGCCTTATCACTGACTGTGTCACCAGCAAAGCACTCCCACACCATCACATCTCCTCCTCCATGCTTCACGGTGGGAACCACACATGCGGAGATCATCCGTTCACCTACTCGGCGTCTCACGAAGACAGTGGTTGGAACCAAATATCTCAAATTTGCACTCATTAGACCAAAGGACAAATTTGTCCATTGCTCGTGTTTCTTGGTTCAAGCAAGTGTCTTTTTCTTATTGGTGTCCTTTTAGTAGTGGTTTTGTTGCAGCAATTTGACCATGAAGGCCTGATTCACGCAGTCTCCTCTGAACAGTTGATGTTGAGATGTGTCTTACTTGAACTCTGTGAAGCATTTATTTGGGCTGCAATCTGAGGTGCAGTTAACTCTAATGAACTTATCCTCTGCAGCAGAGGTAACTCTCGGTCCTCCTTTCCTGTGGCGGTCCTCATAGCGCTTGATGATTTTTGCGACTGCAGTTGAAGAAACTTTCAAAGTTCTTAAAATGTTCCGTATTGACTGACTTTTGTGTCTTAATTTAAAGTAAGGGAAGGCCCCCCTGAAATGGACAAAAATGAATAGGAACTTATTGGCACCGTACGAAACATATACACGATGTACAATACCACTCAAATGGACGGCATTTCATTCAAAACTTATTGCAAATGTTATATGGCAAATGCCAAGTGTCACAAAGCAAAAATCCAATAGATGGCGAGCGCGCTCCACAGTACATTTTCATATTGCAAATGCACATCAAGTCAAGACCCAAGGGTCAAATATTGAAAAATATAAATAAAAATCTAAAACGTATCACCCCCTTAAAAAAGTGCTTTCTGGACCATTTTTCGAAATTCCTTTGATTTCTTTTGTCAATTATACATGTGTAAGAACTGTATGAACATACTTTTGTCATATTTTATTGTCATATTGTTTTTACTTGTCCATAAGGCATATGTTTTGTCCATTTGCAATATGATTTCATAGGAAGTCAAAAGTCCAAGTCAAAAATCAGTGAACCATTGCCAAATGCCATAAGAAATGTCCAAATGCAATATGAAAGTATTGAAAGTGCCAAATCAGGATGTTATGTCCATTTGCCATGTACGATCATAGGAAGTCGTTTTCCAAACCCAAAAGTCAGAGAACCATCTCCAAATGGCATTTATACTGCCCAAATGAAATATAGCACTATGTTAAGCCATGAATCAACCTAGATTGACTAGTTGTCATGAATGATGAGGGAGAAGTGGGACTCTGTTATTTTTTTAACGATAAAAAAAACCCATCCAAAATGAACAGGGGTCCCCTATTGGATGGGCATGGATGGGGGTGCTCCCTATACAACCAGAGACCCCTTGCTCCCCCCTAAAGATATTAAAACCATTAAAAAAATGTGCTCCTGGTATCCCATTCCAATCACCAGGTGCATGGCTGTCCATTTGCAATATGTTTCAATGGGCATTTACCATCACGAATTTGAAATACTGCAGAAATGCAAAATTGACTGGCGCGATGAACTCAGGATGGCCGGGCAGTGATAGTGGTTCCTCTCCATCGCTCGTTGGTGTTGCTTTCAGAATGTCAATTTGGTGATGGTCTATCACTGTTTAACAAACAGTACACTTCACTCGACCCTCGTTCTGAACTGCCCTACTTCTTAATTTCTCAAAGGAAAAACAACCAATTTCTAAAGACTGTTGACATCCAGTGGAAGCGATAGGAACTGCAAGCAAGTGCCACAGAAATCTAGATACCCATAGAAACCCCATTGAAAAGAGTGACTTCAATTTTTTTTCCTGGATGGATTTTCCTCAGGTTTTCGCCTGACATATCAGTTCTGTTATACTCACAGACATTATTCAAGCAGTTTTAGAAACTTTAGAGTGTTTTCTATCCAAATCTATCAATTATATGCATATCCTAGCTTCTGGGCCTGAGTAGTAGGCAGTTTACTTTGGGCACGCTTTTCATCCGGACATGAAAATACTGCTCCGTAGCCCGAAGAGGTTAAACATATTGCAAATGGACAAAAGTCAGCTAGCAAGTCACCGTCCATCAGTCAATTAGATATCATTCTGACACCAAACTGATACAAACTGACACCACACCCACTTTTTCCAACTCGTTTAGAAGCCAACTATCACACATTTCAGAGCCGGCCCAAAATTCACTGCGCCTTTTGTTTAAACCATAATAAAAACATAAAACACGTAGTTACGTTCTAGCTGCAGGTCCAGTTCTGACATTATGTGTAGGCCTAGCTGAGGCGACCCTGAAACCCAAGTTTCGGCTCAATAGGTCATTTGGAGCCCGAGCAGCGACCTTAATTGGTGCTTTAAATCCACATTTTCCGGGCGTTGCTACGGGGTCCTTGAATGAGCTTTCAGACAGAAACGTTAGGGTCCGTCTCTATGGGCCGAGGCGGTTTCAATGCACCTAGTCTTGCGACTCTGGAACTTTTCTAAATGTCGTCATTTTCGTGATGGTCAAAATGAATTTAAGTTATTGCAAATGTACGAGGCTATTTCTCGGTCTGAGAACCTTCTAGAGCCACATAACTCAACGTGCACTATCGACTTGAGCTCTAGAACAGGTTTCTGAAGTTTCAGAGCTCTAGGTTTGACGGTTCTTTGATAGTTCGAACAAAGGTAACTATTGCAGGCTCTGTGTGTCTCTACGCCCCACACTGTGTCACTCTGTCTTTGCTGTGTGTGTGTGTGAGCTTTTCTTGGAAATCTGATGGGAGAAATGATTGATTTACAATTCATGAGGGTTGACTAATCACACGTATGAAGTTTTGGAAAGATCTGACTTTTTTAACCCTTCGAAACAGCCCCTATGACCCCAATTTAAGGAACTTCCATTTGGGACAGGAAGCTGAAAGTAAACACATATCCTCATTGGGGTAGGCTTTTACAGAATCCTGAGTTTAAGAATTGACTGATTTACAGAGGGTTGAATGCAGTGTTTTCACAAACTGCAGGTTGGGTATATCAAAACACCTTTAGGGTGAATTTAACCACTTCCGGTTGCTCCAGGAAGCTTAGAATCAACACAGGTAGAGCTCATAGTGGCCTGATGAATTGTGATCGAAGACAGGTTCATAAGACATTGATAACCCACATAGGCTTCAGGTTGAATTTAGGGGAGCAGGCAATGTATTCCTATGGGGAGAGAAGTCATTGCAAACTGTTTGATGTAAACACCCTGTTTTCACTGTTAAGGGTTAATGCCAGACGGTCAAGGTTAGGCTTGCACAGATCGGGAGGACCTTAGGAACGTTCCAATGGTTGAATTGTCCTCCTAACCCTAACATGCTGACCAGACACGTCGCGTGCGCGAGCGTCACAGAATAAATTTAGAAATCCATGTTATTCATTTATTGCACCCACACTGCTCGCGCGCGCCAACGAGCGTCTGCGATGCCAAGGGCTAAAATAGAAGTCGTTCCTATTTCTGATGCAGATCGCGCTGAAAGTCATCTCCTCATTGGTTTATTGGAGCAGGTACCCACGTGTCATCTCCTCATTGGTTATACCCACGTGGGTGATTGAAAGACGAACTTTGTTGCCGGTTGTCGTGGTAATACTATGAAAGTTTAGATGCGATGTACATATAACTTTTTAGGGATAGGGGGCAGCATTTTCACTTTGGATGAATAGCGTGCCCAGAGTGAACTGGAAAGGGTTCAAAGATGAAAAAGCCTGGAAGGAGGAGAGATGACTAAAAACGATTCGGTTGTCCGTTTTATGTGTGGATTAATTGTTGGAGTAGAGGTCCTTGTGCATTTCAGGTAAAATAACAACTCTATGTTTATATCCCAGGACAAATTAGCTAGCAACAGCAAGCTAGCTAAATAGGACAAATTAATGTTAGCTAGCAAGTGCAAGCTAGCTAGCTAAATTGCCATACATGTTTAATGCTTTTCGACCTGTCACCAAATTAATGTAATTGGTTCAGAGTTTGTTTTGATATTTTAACCTGCGTGTCGTGATCGCGTTTGGTGTAGGGGGGCAAAACAAATTTATGCACGATAGCGCACGATGGCGCACGCGCGCAGCCGGTTTGGGTTCCGTGTAACGGTTCCGCCGCTGTCCCCTATAAGCACCTGAAATTTAGGGCCTAGCTTAATTTTGGGCTTACTTTTTTGAACAGTCGCTGCGCTCAGACTGAGCGCGCTACAGTCAAGCGGGGCATCTCGTTGAACTCGGCACAGCCTAGAGATTATGGTAATTCCATTGTGGGCTCTGTGTGTCTTTAAGCCCCGCAGTGTGTCACTCCGTCCTTTATGTGTGTGTGTGTGTGTGTGAGAGAGAGTTTTTTCTTTGACATCTGTTTGGAGAAATGACTGATTTACAGTTCATGAGGGTTTCCTAATCTCACACATGAAGTTTTGGAAAGATGTGACCTGTTTAACCCTTCAAAACAGCCCCTATGACCCCAATTTAAGGCACTTCCGGTTGACACAGGTAGCTGAACGTGAACACATATCCTCCTTGGGGTAGGCTCTTACAGACTTTTGAATTTTAAGTCTTTACGTTAAGAACTGATTGATTTACAGAGGGTTGAATGAGTGTGTGTGATTTCAGAAAATCAATGAAAATCACAGAAATCTCACAGAGCTCCCGAAACCCGCCTTAACGGATTCGTCTGAACACTGGATCTGTAACTTTTTTAGAAAAAAAAAAAAATTCTTTGACCATCACCAATTGTACATTGTACGATTTCTCTTAAATTACGATAGATAAATGGCTGGTTCTTTTTTCCTGACATCGTAGGTTCATGTACTTTGACGTGAAGCTGTCAAATTAGCGCTCTATTTTCGTTTTTGACCTTTAATCCCAGAAAAATGGCCTTAACTCAAAAAGCGTTGAGGCATCTTGTTTATGGTCAAACAGCCCATTAGTCCAAACCTATGCTCACCAAGTTTCGTCTTCGAAGTCTTTCCGTTTAGGAGAAATGGCCATGTTGTGATTGGGGATGTTTTGTACTTTGCAATAACATTCCATTCGCCATATGGTGGAATTTACCGGGACAGCTGGAAAATGACCAAAATTGGAACATTTTATAAAACGGAACCCAAATGTCCGAGAGACTTCGTTCAATGACTTCCCGGAAGATCTGGCCCCGCCGCCATCGGCGGATTTTACAAACATTCGCCGACGTCTAGTAAGGGACCGTACATTTGCAATATGGAGATTGTCATCGATCATACAGCAAATGCCGAAAAGTACACTTCATGTATGTAACGGACTGTCGTTTCTCTTTGCTTATTTGAGCTGTTCTTATCATAATATGGACTTGGTGTCTTGTCTTCACTGACATTTTCAACATGTCCCTGTCCAAGTCTGTAATACCAACATGTTTCAGGCAGACCAGCATAGTCCCTGTGCCCAAGAACACTAAGGCAACCTGCCTAAATGACTACCGACCTGTAGCACTCACGTCCGTAGACATGAAGTGCTTTGAAAGGTTGGTAATGGCTCACATCAACATCATTATCCCAGAAACACTAGACCTACTCCAAATTTACATACCGCTCAAACAGATCAACATATGATGCAACCTCTATTGCACTCCACACTGCCCTTTCCCACCTGGACAAAAGGAACACCTACGTGAGAATGCTATTCATTGACTACAGCTCAGCGTTCAACACCATAGTACCCTCAAAGCTCATCACTAAGCTAAGGACCCTGACCCTTAACACCTCGCTCTGCAACTGGATCCTGGACTTCCTGGCGGGCCCTCGCAGGGGGGTGAGGGTAGGTAGCAACACATCTGCCACGCTGATCCTCAACACTGGAACCCCTCAGGTGCGCGCTCAGTTCCCTCCTGTAGTCCCTGTTCACTCCCTGTTCACCCACGACTGCGAGGCCAGGCACAACTCCAACACCATCAAGTTTGCAGACGACACAACAGTCTGCAAACTGATCACCGACAACGACAAGACAGCCTAAAGGGAGGAAGTCAGAGACCTGGCCGGGTGGTGCCAGAATAGCAACCAATCCCACAATGTAATCAAGACTAAGGAGATGATTGTGGACTACAGGAAAAGGACCGAGCACACCCCATTCTCATCGACGGGGCTGTAGTGGAACAGGTTGAGAGCTTCAAGTTCCTTGGTGTCCACATCACTAACAAACTAGAATGGTCCAAACACACCAAGACAGTCATGAAGAGGGCACAACAAAGCATATTCCCCCTCAGGAAACTAAAAAGATTTAGCAATGGTCCTCAGATCCTCAAAAGGTTCTACAGCTGCAACATCGAGAGCATCCTGACTGGTTGCATCACTGGCTGGTATGGCAACTGCTCGGCCTTCGACCGCAAGGCACTACAGAGGGTAGTGCGTACGGCCCAGTACATCACTGGGGCTAAGCTGCCTGCCATCCAGGACCTCTACACCAGGCGGTGTGAGAGGAAGGCCCTAAAAATTGTCAAAGACCCCAGCCACCAAGAGTCATAGACTGTTCTCTCTACTACTGCATGGCAAGCGGTACCGGATCCACTTCCGGCGCCAACAGAGATGGCCGCCTCGCGTTCCTAGGAAACTATGCAGTAATTATTTTTTGATGTGTTATTTCAGGAAATTTTAGGTTTTATTACATACAGTCGGGCGGAACTATTGGATATAAGAGCAACGTCAACTCAACAACATTACGACCAGGAATACGACTTTCCCGAAGCAGATCCTCTGTTTGGTCCACCACCCAGGACAATGGATCGGATCCCAGCTGGCGACCCAAAACAACGGTGCAGCAGAAGGGGCAGACGGAGCGGTCTTCTGGTCAGGCTCCGTAGACAGGCACATCGCGCACTGCTCCTGAGCATACTACTCGCCAATGTCCAGTCTCTTGATAACAAGGTAGACGAAATCCGAGCAAGGGTTGCCTTCCAGAGAGACATCAGAGACTGTAACGTTCTTTGTTTCACGGAAACATGGCTCACTCGGGATACGTCATCAGAGTCGGTACAGCCACCCCGCTTCTTCACGCATCGCGCCAACAGCAACAAACATCTCTCTGGTAAGAAGAAGGGCGGGGGTGTATGCCTTATGATTAACGAGACGTGGTATGATCATAACAACATACAGGAACTCAAGTCCTTTTGTTCACCTGACCTAGAATTCCTTACAATCAAATGCCGACCGCATTATCTACCAAGAGAATTCTCTTCGATCATAATCACAGTCGTGTATATCCCGCCCCAATCAGACACATCGACGGCCCTGAAAGAACTACATTTGACTCTATGTAAACTGGAAACCACATATCCTGAGGCTGCATTTATTGTAGCTGGGGATTTAACAAGGCTAATCTGAAAACAAGGCTCCCTAAATTTCATCAGCATATCGAATGCGCGACCCGGGCTGGCAAAACCCTGGATCATTGTTATTCTAACTTCCGCGACGCATATAAAGCCCTCCCCTGCCCTCCTTTCGGAAAATCTGACCACGACTCCATTTTGTTGCTCCCAGCCTACAGACAGAAACTAAAATAGGAAGCGCCCGTGCTCAGGTCTGTTCAACGCTGGTCCGAACAATCGGATTCCACGCTTCAAGATTGCTTCGATCACGTGGACTGGGATATGTTCCGCATAGCGTCGGATAATAACATTGATGAATACGCTGATTCGGTGAGCGAGTTTATTAGCAAGTGCATCGGTGATGTTGTACCCACAGCGTTTATTAAAACATTCCCCAACCAGAAACCGAGGATTGATGGCAGCATTCGCGGAAAAATGAAAGCACAAACCACTGCTTTTAATCAGGGCAATGTGACCGGAAACATGACAGAATACAAACAGTGTAGCTATTCCCTCCGCAAGGCAATCAAACAAGCTAAGCTTCAGTATAGAAACAAAGTAGAGTCGCAATTCAACGGCTTAGACACGAGAGGTATGTGACAGGGTCTACAGTCAATCACGGACTACAAAAGGAAAACCAGCCCTGTCGCGGACCACGATGTCTTGCTCCCAGACAAACTAAACAACTTCTTTGCTCGCTTTGAGGACAACACAGTGCCACTGACATGGCCCGCTACCAAAACCTGCGGGCTCTCCTTCACTGCAGCCAACGTGAGTAAAACGTGTTAACCCTCGCAAGGCTGCCAGCCCAGACGGCATCCATAGCCGCGTCCTCAGAGCATGCGCAGACCAGCTGGCTGGTGTGTTTACGGACCTATTCAATCAATCCTTATCCCAGTCTGCTGTTCCCACATGCTTCAAGATGGCCACCATTGTTCCTGTTCCCAAGAAAGTGAAGGTAACTGAGCTAAATGACTAGCACTCACTTCCATCATTATGAAGTGCTTTGAGAGACAAGTCAAGGACCATATCACCTCCACCCTACCTGACACTCTAGACCCACTCCAATTTGCTTACCGCCCCAATAGGTCCACAGACGACGCAATCGCAATCACACTGCACACTGCCCGAACCCATCTGGACAAGAGGAATACCTATGTCAGAATGCTGTTCATCGACTACAGCTCAACATTTAACACCATAGTACCCTCCAAACTCGTCATTAAGCTCTAGACTCTGGGTCTCGACTCCGCCCTGTGCAATTGGGTCCTGGACTTCCTGACGGGCCGCCCCCAGATGGTGAGGGTAGGTAACAACATCTCCACCCCGCTGATCCTCAATACTGGGGCCCCACAAGGGTGCGTTCTCAGCACTCTCCTGTACTCCCTGTTCACCCATGACTGCGTGGCCGTGCACGCCTCCAACTCAATCATCAAGTTTGCAGACGACACAACAGTAGTAGGCTTGATTACCAACAACGACGAGACGGTCTACAGGGAGGAGGTGAGGGCCCTCGGAGTGTGGTGTCAGGAAAATAACCTCTCACTCAATGTCAACAAAACAAAGGAGATGATTGTGGACTTCAGGAAACAGCAGAGGGAGCAGCCCCCTATCCACATCGACGGGATAGTAGTGGAGAAGGTGGAATGTTTTAAGTTCCTCGGCGTACACATCACGGACAAACTGAAATGGTCCACCCACACAGACAGCGTGGTGAAGAAGGCGCAGCAGCGCCTCTTCAACCTCAGGAGGCTGAAGAAATTTGGCTTGTCACCAAAAACAGTCACAAAATTTTACAGATGCACAATCTGAGAGCATCCTGTCGGGCTGCATCACCGCCTGGTACGGCAACTGCTCCGCCCACATTTTTTACATTTACATTTTAGTCATTTAGCAGACGCTCTTATCCAGAGCGACTTACAGTAGAGTGCATACATTTTATTACATTTTTACATACTGAGACAAGGATATCCCTACCGGCCAAACCCGGACGACGCTATGCCAATTGTGCGTCGCCCCACGGACCTCCCGGTTGCGGCCGGCTGCGACAGAGCCTGGGCGCGAACCCAGCCCAGCCTGGGCGCGAACCCAGAGACTCTGGTGGCGCAGCTAGCAGTGCGATGCAGTGCCCTAGACCACTGCGCCACCCGGGAGGCCCACAACCGTAAGGCTCTCCAGAGGGTAGTGAGGTCTGCACAACGCATCACCAGGGGCTAACTACCTGCCCTCCAGGACACCTACACCACCCGATGTCACAGGAAGGCCAAAAAGATCATCAAGGACAACAACCACCTGAGCCACTGCCTGTTCACCCCGCTATCATCCAGAAGGCAAGGTCAGTACAGGTGCATCAAAGCGGGGACCGAGAGACTGAAAAACAGCTTCTATCTCAAGGCCATCAGACTGTTAAACAGCCATCACTAACATTGAGTGGCTGCTGCCAATATACTGACTCATCTTTAGCCACTTTAATAATGAAAAATGTATGTAAATGTATCACTAGCCACTTTAAACAATGCCACTTTATATAATATTTACGTACCCTACATTGCTCATCTCATATGTATATACTGTACTCTATACCATCTACTGCATCTTGCCTATGCCGTTCGGCCATCGCTCATTTATATATTTTATGTACATATTCTTATTCATTCCTTTACACTTGTGTGTATAAGGTCGTTGTTTTGAAATTGTTAGGTTAGATTACTTGTTAGATGTTACTGCATGGTCGAAACTAGAAGGACAAGCATTTTGCTACACTCACATTAACATCTGCTAACTATGTGTATGTGACAAATACAATTTGATTTGATTTGAGTGCTAAGTCTAGGACCAACAGGCTTCTCAACAGCTTTTACCCCCAAGCCATAAGACTCCTGAACAGGTAATCAGGTAATTGTGTGTGTCGTCGCCCCCCCACCCCCTCTTTTACGCTGCTGCTACTCTCTGTTTATCATATATGCATAGTCACTTTAACTATACATTCATGTGCATACTAACTCAATCAGCTCGACTAACCGGTGCCTGTATATAGCCTCGCCACTGTTATTTTTTACTGTTGTTTTTTATTTCTTTACTTATCTATTGTTCACCCAATACCTATTTTTTTTTACTTTAAATTACACTGTTGGTTAGGTCCTGTAAGTAAGCAGTTCACTGTAAGGTCTACACCTGTTGTATTCGGCACACGTGACAAATAAACTTTGATTAGATTTGGTCTTTTACCAAATAGGGCTATCTTCTCTATACCACCCCTACCTTGTCACAACACAACTGATTGGCTCAAACACATTAAGAAGGAAAGAAATTCCACAAATTAACTTTTAACAAGGCACACCTGTTAATTTAAATGCATTCCAGGTGATTACCTCATGAAGCTGGTTGAGAGAATGCCAAGAGTGTGCAAAGCTGTCATCAAGGTAAAGGGTGGCTACTTTGGAAAATATAATTTATTTTGATCTGTTAACACTTTTTGGTTACTACATGATTCCATATGTGCTATTTCATAGTTCTGATGTCTTCACTATTATTCTACAATATAGAGAATAGTAAAAATAAAGAAAAACCCTGGAATTGTCACGATCGTCGTCAGGGTGGAAATGACAGGACCAAGGTGCAGCGTGGTCAGCGTACATTTCTTTTAATGTTATAAATGTCGCCAACAAAACAAGAAATACCAAAAACGAACGTGAAGCTGACCAGGGCTATACAGGCCACTAACACAGACAACTACCCACAACTAAGGTGGCAAAACAGGCTGCCTAAGTATGATTCCCAATCAGAGACAACGATAGACAGCTGTCCCTGATTGAGAACCATACCCAGCCAAAACATAGAAACAGAAAACATAGAAATAAAGAAACTAGAATGCCCACCCTAGTCACACCCTGGCCTAACCAAAATAGAGAATAAAAGCCTCTCTATGGCCAGGGCGTGACAGTACCCCCCCCCCCCCCCCCCCCACCCAAAGGTGCGGACTCCGGCCGCAAAACCTGACTCTATAGGGGAGGGTCCGGGTGGGTATCTACTTCGGTGGCGGCTCCGGTGCGGGACGCAGACCCCGCTCCACCTCTGGCTCCCCCCACTTTGGTGGCGCCTCAGGACTGGGGACCCTCGTTACAGGCCCTGGACTGGGGACCCTCGTTGCAGGCCCCGGACTGGAGACCATCGTTGGAGGCTTCGGGCCATGGATCATCACTGGAGGCTTCGTGCCATGGATCATCACTGGAGGCATCGTGCCATGGATCATCACTGGAGGCTTCGTGCCATGGATCATCACTGGAGGCTTCGTGCCATGGATCATCACTGGAGGCTTCGTGCCATGGACCATCACTGGAGGCATCGTGCCATGGATCATCACTGGAGGCTTCGTGCCATGGATCATCACTGCAGGCTTCGTGCCATGGATCATCACTGGAGGCTTCGTGCCATGGATCATCACTGGAGTGAGGAGACGTATAGGTAGCCTGGTGCGTGGAGCTGCCACAGGGCTTACCAGGCTAGGGAGACATACCGGAGGCCTGGTTCTGGGAGCAGGCACAGGACTCACCAGGCTGGGGAGATATACAGGAGGCCTAGTTCTGGGAGCAGGCACAGGACTCACCAGGCTGGGGAGACATACTGGAGGCTTGGTTCTTGGAGTAGGCACCGGATACACTGGGCCGTGGAGGCGCACTGGAGGTCTCGAGCGTAGAGTCTGCACATCCCGTCCTGGTTGGATGGTTACCTTCGCCCGGCAAATGCGGGGTGCTGGCACAGGACGCACTGGGCTGTGCAGACGCACCGGAGACACAGTGCGCAGAGCCGGCGCAGGATATCCTGGGCCAAAGAGACGCACTCGAGGCCAGGCGCGCTGAGCACCATCCGTCCTGGCTGGATGCCCACTCTAGCCCGGCCGATGCGGGGAGCTGGAATGTAGCGCACCGGGCTGTGAATGCGCACTGGAGACACCGTGCGCTCCACCGCATAACACGGTGCCTGACCAGTACCACACTCCCTACGGTAAGCACGAGGAGTTGGCTCAGGTCTCCAACCTGATGTTGAATCTTGTTATGTTCATACAAATATTTACACATGTTAAGTTTGCTGAAAATAAACGCAGTTGACAGTGAGGACTTTTTTTTTTTTGCTGAGTTTACATTTAGTGATACATACCTTGACATTGTGTGAGGATAACCAACCTTCCAATTAATAGCAATGCATTTCAAGACCATAACATATGCATATATGTCCCGTTTTGTGTTTTACACCTCCAGCAGAGGAATTACATTTCCTCTGCGTGTAATTCAGTTTCACTGGCATACAGTACATTCTATGGATGGTCATAAACTGCAGTAATGTATGTCTGAGATATACGAACATGTCTCGGCATTCAAACATATCTGTATCCATTCATCATCATCAATAGCTTCTACCAGGTCTTCCTCAAATTTTTGTTTTCCATGTTTTGTGTCATCGTGAAAAGCCTCTATCAACCCTTGATACAGTTTGAAAATCAAATTTGGAGGTTTGTCAGACTACCTTAAAATAGCATCTGGCTTCTCTTGTGTTTGCTGCACAGAGAGAATAAAGTGTTGTATCTGCAAAAATTCACCTGACATCCGTCACAGACTGGTCTTACCTGGCTGCCTGACCCTGCTGAGACCCATGTCACCATCTGATCCTCCTAAGATGAGGCATGAGAAAGAATTACCTTGGTGTACATTTATACATTATATTATCCAAGAATAGAATCAATGGTTCAATAATTGAAATGACCATTATTCCCAGATCTCAGACTGTAACCTTAAGATGCTGCCCTGTAGCTACTGTAGATCTACCCATCAATTCAAGATGGAACTTGTATCATTCACTGATATTGTTAACATACTGCAAAATTCTGCTGCGTAGACTGGTCTTCCCCGGCTGTCTGAAGCCCATTTTCGTAACATTCATCTGCTGCCATCACCACATGTTTCAGCATTCGGCAAAGGAACTGTACACAATTTCTGGAAGCTGAAAATGTCCCAGTTCTTTCATGGCCTGTATACTCACCAGACATGTCACCCATTTGAGCACGTTTGGGATGCTCTGGATCGACATGTATGACAGCGTGTTCCAGTTCTTGCCTATATCCAGCAACTTCGCACAGCCATTGAAGAGGAGTGGGACAACATTCCACAGGCCACAATCAACAGCCTGATCAACTCTATGTGAAGGAGATGTGTCGCGCTGCATGGGGCAAATGGGGGTCACACCAGAAAGACTGGTTTTCTGATCCACACCCCTACTTTTTTTTTAAAGGTATCTATGACCCAGTCATGTGAAATCCATAGATCAGGGCCTAATACATTTATTTAAATTGACTGATTTTAACTCAATAAAATCTTAGAAATTGTTGCATGTTGCGTAATTTTTTTGTTCAGTATATTTTGCGTTATCTATAATCATATTTTTTTATACTCAGAAGGTAGGGGCCTTCATACTTCACATCATTTGTCTTCATGAATTGTTTCATGTGAGCTTGGTTGCATCCCCCATTTTAAAGTGTAAGAAGGCATTTGATATCACAAAGTATGCTGTGTTTCCATTTCTCCCGGATTGCAATTTCTCAGTTAGTTAGCCCCAACTCACCGCATAAATGCAAATCATTTGTCAAATCAGTTTACAGAGAAAATACAAGGATGTACAGTATGTATGTTGGTAACAGATCCATAAGTGTTCTCCAGAATGTCCCAGATATTGTATGTTAATATACAAATGATATGCAATAGCGACATTTTACACCAGTGCAGCTAGCTAGTTGACTCTATCTGTAGTGGTGGTCGTATGATTGGTTTCTCCCTAACCATCATTTTTATCTCCCCCTCGCTGTTCACTGTTAGTTTTCAGGGACCAATCAGATCACAACAGTCTGCAATTCTTTCCTGTGCAAGAACTACGAGCCAAATGTCAGAGAAATTGTGGACTAATATGCAATGTATTGAGACAGTCCATCTCTGGTAACCAACATCCCAGCCAGCATCAACATAGTGTTGTGGTAGTAGGCTATGCAATGGGAGATTCTGACAGTAGCCATATTGGCAAACCACAACAACTCACATTGCTGTCCTAGAAAGTTGATTTAAACATAAAGCTGACATTTTCCACTGAATATCAATCAGTTCTCCAAGAAGTTGGCAGTCTTCCAAGTTCTCGTCAATAATTTCTGCCATTACAATAGAAATACATGCATATTTTAAATGTCAAATAGCCTAAAAATGTATTGGAACTAGTTGTAGAAAATCGTAATATCAAGAGGCCTACACAGCATTATAATTGGACTTAAAGATGCACTATGCAGAAATCGCTCTGCCAGTTCCTAGTATGCTCAAATTCTAATAGTATGCCTAATTTCAGTTTGTGACAAAACAATCAAGTATAGTGTAGAGAATCATTGTACCATCTAAACTGCTGTGAAATTTATTTTCCAAAACTCGAAATATTGCATTTTTCGGCTGTTTGAAGCTAGTGTACAAAACCGAAAGTAAAAGACACATAGAACTTCGTGCACATTACTTCGTAGACTTGCTGTAACGATCGTCTACTTCGACCCTCCTCCTCAGACGAGGAGAGGCGAGAAGGATCAGAGGACCAATGCGCAGCGTGATAGTTTGACATAATGATTTATTAAAACGAATAGACGAAACACGAAAACACTTTCACAAATTACCAAAACAAATAAACGATGTAGACAGACCTGGACTTGAGAACTTACAATAAACGAAGAACGCACGAACAGGAACAGACTACATGAAACACAAACGAAACAGTCCCGTGTGGTAGACATACAGACACGAGATACAACCACCCACAACAAACAATGTGAACCAACCTACCTATATATGGTTCTCAATCAGAGGAAAACGAAAAACACCTGCCTCTGATTGAGAGCCATACAAGGTCAATTAAACCTGACACATAGAACAAACAACACAGACTGCCCACCCAGCTCACGTCCTGACCCACTAAACACAACTATACAAAAGGAAAACAAGGTCAGGAACGTGACACTTGAGGTCAAACAGCTGAAAATACATTATTTTAGTCATGGAAAACATATTTCACAGCGGTTTAGATGGTACAATGATTCTCTGCACTATACTTGCTTGTTTTGTCAGATAAACTGAAATTAGGCAAACTATTAGATATTTTGCAAGCAGGACTAAACAGAGCATAGTGCATCTTTAAACCAGTACGTTTAAATCATTGATGAAGGATTTTGAGGCTGATTCCCTGACCTGTCATTGTTTTTAATTTGCTGTTTTATGATTTTGTTATACTCTTGTGAATTCAGTTTTTTTACTAGATTGCCTGTAGTTTTTCATGTCTGTCTGTAATTGTGTAAGGACTTGGTGCTGCCTATTTTGGCCGGGACGCTCTTGAAAAATAATCTTAATGAGCCCTTCCTGGTTAAATTTTTTTTTTTTTTTTTTTACTGGATTGGCTAATGCTCATGTCCTTTACGAAGTAGTAGTGGCAGGGATAGCCCTACACATTGTAGCGTGTTTGTTGGGTTTGGACTGTATTGGAAGTCATAACAAGAAAGTGAGTTGAGTAGTTAAACCAGCACGTGTAGCCTATATTCAAAATTAGGAGGTCTTGTTTAATGACAGAAGCCCTCTGTTTGTTTTAGTATTACTGAACACCACTACTACCATTACTGAATACCCCTTCTACCCGAGTCCCACTAAGTCCCAGCCTGCCTTAGAGGTTAGGGGTCATGTGAGTCTGATCAGTGGTTTTGTCTCAAACACCCTCGTTTTGCAGGTGTGAAGGGTAGTGGTGGTGTGTGTGCAACTGTGTGTGTGAGACTTGATTCTGTATGGCACATACAGTTGAAGTTTACATACACTTAGGTTGGAGTCAATAAAACTTGTTTTTCAACCACTCCACAAATGTATTGTAAACAAACTATAGTTTTGGCAAGTCAGTTAGGAGATTTACTTTGTGCATGACACAAGTCATTTTTCCAACAATTGTTTTACAGACGGATTATTTCACTTATCATTCACTGTATCACAATTCCAGTGGGTCAGAAGTTTACATACACTAAGTTGACTGTGCCTTTAAACAGCTTGGAAAATTCCAGAAAATTATGTCATGGCTTTAGAAGCCTAATTGACATCATTTGAGTCAATTGGAGGTGTACCTGTGGATGTATTTCAAGGCCTACCTTCAAACTCAGTGCCTCTTTGCTTGACATCATAGGAAAATCCAAATAAATCAGCCAAGACCTCAGAAAATAAATTGTAGACCTCCACAAGTCTGGTTCATCCTTGGGAGCAATTTCCAAATGCCTGAAGGTACCACACTCATCTGTACAAACAACAGTAAGCAAGTCTAAACACCATGGGACCACTCAGCCATCATACCGCCCAGGAAGGAGACGTGTACTGTCTCTTAGAGATGAACATACTTTGGTGCAAAAAGTGCAAATCAATCCCAGAACAACAGCAAAGGAACTTGAGAAGATTCTGGAGGAAACAGGTACAAAAGTATCTATATCCACAGTAAAACGAGTCCTATATCGACATAACCTGAAAGGCTGCTCAGCAAGGAAGAAGCCACTGCTCCAAAACCGCCATTAAAAATCCAGACTACAGTTTGCAACTGCACATGAGGACAAATATCGCACTTTTTGGAGAAATGTCCTCTGGTCTGATAAAACAAAAATAGAACTGTTTGGCCATAATGACCATTGTTATGTTTGGAGGAAAAGGAACACCATCCCAACCGTGATGCACGGGGATGGCAGCATCATGTTGTGGGGGTGCTTTGCTGCAGGAGGGACTGGTGCACTTCACAAAATAGATGGCATCATGAGGCAGGAAAATTATGTGGATATATTGAAGCAACATCTCAAGACATCAGTCAGGAAGTTAAAGCTTGGTCGCAAATGGGTCTTCCAAATGGACAATGACCCCAAGTATACTTCCAAAGTTGTGGCAAAATGGCTTAAGGACAACAAAGTCAAGGTATTGGAGTGGCCACCACAAAGCCCTGACCTCAATCCTATAGAAAATGTGTGGGCAGAACTGAAAAAGTGTGTGCGAGCAAGGAGGCCTACAGATTTGACTCACTTACACCAGCTCTGTCTGGAGGAATAGGCCAAAATTCACCCAACTTATTGTGGAAGGCTACCTGAAATGTTTGACCCAAGTTAAACAACTTAAAGGCAATGCTACCAAATACTAATTGAGTGTATGTAAACTTCTGACTCACTGGGAATGTGATGAAAGAAATAAAAGCTGAAATATATCATTCTCTCTACTATTCTTCTGACATTTCACATTCTTAAAATAAAGTGGTGATCCTAACTGACCTAAGACAGAGAATTTTTACTCGGATTAAATGTCAGGAATTGTGAAAAACTGAGTTGAAATGTATTTGGCTAAGGTGTATGTAAACTTCCGACTTCAACTGTAGCTCTAAAAACAGAGTGACTGCACAGGCACCGGAGACTCCATTCCGAAAACACCCCTTCTTACTCCATGGTAGGAGTGCAAGTTTGAACTTATCAAAGTTCTAATTAGACTCCATATATTTCTACTATAAATATCTGGATGTATTTCTGTGTGTCAAGTCTCATATTGAGTAGGGGAGATGAGGAATGGTTGTAACACTTTTTTATCATTTTTGTCAATTTTTCAGAGAATGTTTGAGGTGTTTCAAAATGTGATAGGGACAGCTTCCATCTGTTTGCTACAAATGGGTATCGGTATTATCTCTCTAAATCAAACAGACAAGTTGTGACTTTGTCTCATACAAGGGTTGAAATGTTACAACTGACCCGGGACATGGGTGAAATGTAACAGTTTGAAAGAATGCACAAATCATCATATTCAACGAAATATTGAAAGCCTTTATTGAGAACATGAGAACAACATTGCCATGTTTAGCATTTTGTGCTGCAGAAATTATCAAATAATAATACAAATTATAAAAAGTTCCATTAACTGGCCCTTCTCAACTAAACATCTCACAACTAAATAGCAAAATCTGGACTAAACAATGTAATGTTTGTGGTGTCCCTTATGGAAAAAAACTAAATAATTCCACATGTGAACACGTGAACACTTATGATCTTGTGTGATCACATGTGATTATATGTGAAGCTAATGTAAAAACATGTGAAGCTACATGTGACAACATGTGAGCACGTGAGAACATGATCTCACGTTAAATAAATGTGACATGGGGATGCAACATTGATACACCACATGTGACATTACACATGTGAAATCATGTGTTTTTGAAACACTTCATGTGACATTTCACATGTGAAATCATGTGTTTTTGAAACACTTCATGTGACATTTCACATGTGAAATCATGTGTTTTTGGAACACTTCATGTGACATTTCACATGTGAAATCATGTGTTTTTGGAACACTTCATGTGACATTTCACATGTGAAATCATGTGTTTTTGGAGCACTTCACATTTGTGAAATGTCATGTGAAATCATGTGCAAATGTGTTTTTGGAAGACTTCACATGAGATATTGCAGGGATTTGATTATCTGACACAGGTTGCCCCGGCGGGAGGAGTTTACCCCAGGTAAAAAGTGATAGCATTCGGCGAAGCCCACGGCGAAGTCGACTCAAAATAAACGTGACGTAGATTAAGCACGTGGATGTTCTCAAGACATTTGTTTTACCAGTCGTCAGGACGTCATGTGATGGTCCCAAACCATCACAAACCATTGTAAGTAAAGTAATGGTATGGTAGTTTTAAAGTAAGTGGTGTACTGTTCATCTAAAATATAACCCCACCTGGGATTTGAATTCACAACCTCTGGATTTGAGGTTTGCTGATCTTTCTGCTGAGCAACAATGTCTGTAGCATTCCCCTACAAACTCATTATGCACTGCTACTTTAGTTAGAAGTTAGTCTGACTATTTTCTCATTGATTTCAATGACTTATTTCAGAAATTTGAGGCTTTTCTGTATAGTTGTCTAATATTGGTGGGGTATATTATTCTGTTTCAATGTTATTCTCGAATCACTATGATAAACACAATATCATAGTTTTTCTTGAGTGTGTATTTAACAAAGCTGAGATTTACTTTGAAGTTCAAAGTGCAGGAATGCAGGTGTGGTGGCGTAGCAGAAATATCATACAGACGTGAACCAAGAGGTTGTGAGTTCAAACCCCAGATTGAATAATAATTACTGTATAAATAAACATACACAATGTAGTCAAGTGTGTCAAATATGTAAGATGAAAACACTATGTTAAAAGCACTGTGTGTGTATCGTAGACACATGTTTGTTGTCCATAAACACGTTTTCACATGTGGAATGTCATGTGAAGTGTTCCAAAATTACATGCTTTTTTTGTGTGTGAGTGGTGTGTGAGTGAATGTCGGACATGTTCACTCAATCAGAGTCACAGTTGTGACAGTGGTATGGTAGTCCTAGGGTACACGCTTGGTGGGCCCATCATTTGCATTCCCAGCACCCAGGCCTCTTTAGGCTATCTTCGATTTTAGCTGCATGTTCAAACTTTAGCATTGTTAACTTACATCAAATATATCTACACACACTGGTTATAAACCTGATATACAGTAAGTTCGGCGAATCTAATTGACAAAGCAGGTGATGCCAGAGAAAATAATTTCTTACCTCAAAATCGGATTTTTTTTCTCAGTAAAATCTGCAGTCTATCATAGGGTGTTGCTTCTTCACATTAGAGTTGAGGACTAAACTGACCATGTGCACAGTGAGTCGCGTGATTTTATCTTGTTCCTGATATGAAGATATTGAGAGTGTTACAACTATTCTGTGTTACAACCGTCCCTGGTTTCCCCTATAAATTACCTCAGACTGGGAGGAGGTCGAAAAGCCATTTGATGCATCCCAAAATGACACCGTATTCCCTATAGTATAGTACTTTTGACAAAGGCCCTGGGTGGACAAGCTTTAAGGAGAGCTTGGACAGTGTTGCATGTTGCTGAGAACTTCTGCCTCTGTGTTGTGGTTTTGTTGGGGTTAGCCCCACCCATTCCCAAAACAGGAATAGCTAGCACACACACACATCCCGAAGCCCCACACCATCACACACACACTCACAAGCTGTAAGCTCTCTTTTCTGCTCCCTTGCTCGTCTCGAGCTATTTTGTTTGTTGCTTTTCCCATGACCTTTAACCTTCAGTATCAGTGGGATGGCTGTCTGGAGTGAAGAGGTGTCCCCCACCCCCCCATGCCAGGCTCTGTGCTTACACACCACTGCATGCACTAGCCACACACACACACTAATGTAAAACCCTTTGGTGGGGTGTAGGGTGTGGGGATGATTGAGAAACTTTAAGATGTATCCCTTCAAAGACTTACATGATTATTGCAAGGAATATAATGGGAGAGTCGTAGGAGACAGGGGAGAAAAAGAGAGCAGGAGAGAAAAATAGAGAGAGCGACAGAGGGAGACGGGAGAGAGCAAAAGAGAGAAATGGAAAGATAGAGAGGAAGAAGGGGGGGGGGGAGGTCAACAAGGAATCGAGTGTACAGTAGCTCTGCCACATCTGTTTAATGCTGCTACATGAATCACTCAGTACAGGTGAATATCTGCACCTGCTAATCAACCTGTAGGTAGCCCAGCGGCTAAGGAGTTGGACCTGCAGCCGAAAGGTCGCCAGTTTGAATCCTGGGCCGGTTTCTGGGAAAAAATGAAACCCTGTGTTTGACGTATTTGATACCATTCCACCCATTCTGCTTCAGTCATTACCAAGAGCCTGTCCTCCCCAATTAAGGTGCCACCAACCTCCTGTGGGGGGAACTGAACTGGTAACTGGAGGGCTGCTGTGTTCAGATCCTGACAATAGTTCCCTACCATTGGGCCATTGAGCAAAGCCCTGTACCCCACAACATGCGCTGCACTGCCGTGACCCTGTGCTCCTCTCAACTATATGTGTGTGTGTGTGTGTGTGTGTGTGACAGGGTTGGGGTCAATTCGGAATTTCTAAATTCAAACAATGAATTGAATTTGAATTGGCCGCAACGCACTGGAAACAGAATTTGAATTGAATTTAAATGGGATACCTGCCCAACATCAGGTAACATACCTGCCCAACAACAATTTCCGGATAATATAGGTTCGCGGCATTCTGCTTCCGGAGAACTACTTCCTGTTTTTAGCCGTTGGTCATACAGTATATTAGCATTGGTAGAAGTGTCGTGTGTGTGTATATATAGACACAGTGCATTCAGAAAGTATTCAGACCCCTTGACTTTTTCCACATTTTGCTATGATAAATCCATTTTAGAATATAAGTCTGTTTTCTAAAAATCCTCATCAATCTACACACAATAACCCATAATGACGAAGCAAAAAGAGGTAAAAAATAATAATAATAAAGTTATAAAAAATAAAAACTGATATCATATTTCCATAAATATTCAGAACTTTTACTCAGTACTTTGTTGAAGCACCTTTAGCAGTGATTACACTCAGCCTTGAGCCTTCTTGGGTGTGGCGCTATAAGCTTGGCACACCTGTATTTGGGGAGTTTCTCCCATTTCTTCTCTTCAGATCCTCTCAAACTCTGTCAGGTTTGATGGGGAGCGTAGCTGCACAGCTACTTTCAGGTCTCTCCAAGTGATGTTCGATCAGGTTGAAGTCCGGGCTCTGGCTGGGCCACTCAAGGACATTCAGAGACTTGTCCTGAAGCCACTCCTGCGTTGTCTTGGCTGTGTTCTTACGGTCATTGTACTGTTGGGAGGTGAACATTCGCCCCCAGTCTGAGGTCCCGAGTGCTCTGGAACAGGTTTTCATCAAGGATCTCTCTGTACTTTTCTCCGTTCATCTTTCCCTCGATCTTGACTAATCTCCCAGTCCTTGCCGCTGAAACACATCCCCACAGCATGATGCTTCCACCACCATGCTTCACCGTAGGGATGGTGCCAGGTTTCCTCCAGACGTGACGCTTGGCATTCAGGCCAAAGAGTTTAATCTTGGTTTCATCAGACCAGAGAATCTTGTTTCTCATGGTCTGAGAGTCCTTTAATTGCCTTTTGACAAACTCCAAGCGGGCTGTCATGTGCCTTTTACTGAGGAGTGGCTTCCGTCTGCCCACTCTACCATAAAGGCCTGATTGGTGCTGCAGAGATGGGAGAACTTTCCAGAAGAACAACCATCTCCACAGAGCAACTCTAGAGCTCTGTCAGAGTGACCATCTGGTTCTTGGTCACCTCTCTGACCAAGGACCTTCTCCCTCGATTGATCAGTTTGGCCAGACGGCCAGCTCTAGGAAGAGTCTTGGTGGTTTCAAACTTCTTCCATTGAAGAATGATGGAGGCCACTGTGTTATTGGGGACCTTCAATGCTGCAGAAATGTTTTGGTACCCTTCCCCAGATCTTTGCCTTGACACAATCCTGTCCGAAGCTCTACAGACAATGCCTTCGATCTCATGGCTTGGTTTTTGCTCTGACATGCACTGTCAACTGTGGGACCTTAAATAGACAGGTGTGTGCCTTTCCAAATCATGTCTATCAATTGAATTTACCAGATGGACTCCAATCAAGTTGTAGAAACATCTCAAGGATGATCATTGGAAACAGGATGCACCTGAGCTCAATTTCGAGTCTCATAGCAATGGTATTTTATTTCTTTTTTGCAAACATTTCTAAAAACCTGTTTTTGCTTTGTCATTATGGGGTATTGTGTGTAGTTTGATGAGGGGAAAAAAATATTTAATACATTTTAGAATAAGGCTGTAACGTAAGAACATTTGGAAAAATACTTTCCGAATGCACTGTAACTAGCATATCGCACAATTAACCCACAAAACATCCCTTTTTGAAGAAGTTATCCGTGTTAAAACTACTCAACTAGAAGTCAGCTACTTGACTAAACCTGTTCTCCATATTCTCTATAGCACATCTATTTCTAATACAGTGACTGGTTCTGTGGTACCACATGTTTTTGTGGCTATTGAGTAATATTTAATAAGTGGGTCGTGTCCTGTAGTGAAATTGGCATGAGAATATGGAATTATATATGAATGAATACAGCAGCGGCGTAAGTTCATGAGTTCATCAGCTGGGTTGTGCTGAGGAGGGAGGAGAAGAGAGGAGATGGGGAGAACAGTAGAGGAGTGTAGAGAACAGGAGAGAAGATGGAGAGGTGGATGAGTAAGAAGGGATCTAACAGTGAGCCAGGCTGGCTGTGTGTTGATGGGTATGAAAAAGAAAAGCTGTCGGAACGTGTGCATGAAAAAGACTGAGCATTCTGTCTTCACACTGGATTACTGACAGCTATTTCCAGCACTAGGACTGTGCTTGGGGAGACATGATACTGTCAGGCATGAGCTGTGACTCTCTCTCTCTATCTCTCTCTCTCTCTCTCTCTCTGTCTGTCAGTCCAGTCCAGTGTACTGCCCAGAGCAAACTCAGTGCCCTGTGACTCAGTGCTCTGTGACAATGTCTGAAATGTCACCCTATTCCCTATGCAGTGCACTACTTTTGATTGAATAGGGTGGGTGCAATTTCAGACGCAGACAGAGCACCGAGACTGCTCCGGTCAAAAGTAGTACATGGCTCTGTACAAAAGTGCACCATATAGGGAATAGGGTGCAATTTCAGACACAGCCTGTGTGTTCTGGTTGTGTTTTGAGTGAGGAGGCAGAGGCAGGCAAACTGGGTCATCACAGACACAGCCAGAGGAAAAAAGGAGATTACTCAGACAGACAACGAACAGTGCTGTGAGCAGAATTAGATGGCAGTATTTTGAGGACAGCCTTTATGTAACAGACCGCACAGAACAGAACTAAGCAGAGCAGACAGTTGAAACAATCGGGGAATATTCTCTTTGCTGTTTGATCACTCACTCACTGGTGGTAGACGTGTGTTTGGCACCACTGGGACAGTGATCTGGTTAGACAGTGTGCTTTGAACACCCAGTCTACTAGAAACATATTTACTTATAACTTCTG
Source organism: Salvelinus namaycush (assembly GCF_016432855.1). Lineage (NCBI taxonomy): Eukaryota > Metazoa > Chordata > Actinopteri > Salmoniformes > Salmonidae > Salvelinus > Salvelinus namaycush. The sequence goes on along the minus strand of NC_052318.1, from coordinate 49,133,513 downwards.
CACTTTCTGTAAATGGTAGGCTATAATATATTGTGACATGCTGCATGCATCACAAAAATACCACTAAATGAATCTGTCTTAGTTTCTTAATGTTGAATAGCGGAGGAGGTAGTTAATTGATCTAGCCGCAAAAAGCTCAAATGCAAAAACTGGAAGGTTTTACATTATAGCTTTATTCTGTTCGTCGTTATTTTCCCCAAGGTGTACATGTCACAGTTTAGAGTGAACCCCTATTACTCCACCCAACACATCATTTAAAGTTCTCCAGCACTTAAACCCAGCACAGAAGACCAGGAGAGGTATAGTAAGTATGCTGAAATGTCAGTTTTATTAAAAATTCTTAGTTTAACATGTACTGGACCCCCTTTTCCACCTCCCACAGCAGACTGTACCATTCCATAGACTGTGTCAGCACACTAGAGCCTCCCCTCAGGTAGGTTACTCTCCCCACTACTCCCAGCCCAGATATGTATAGGGCATGCGACGGTGACACAGTACAATACACTGCACTCTGAATTATTCTGATAGGGCACTGCAGACAATATAGGAAGAATAAGGGACAGCACTGCAAATGATATGGTGAAAGGCACTGTAAATCTTGCATGTTGACATTTCTTGTTTATTGCCTTTTCCTGGAGGCAGAACTGAGCGATTTCCCATTAGGCCAGCTACAAAGTAAACATTTGCCATGTGTGACTGACCTGCTCAAATCGGTCTAATGTAGCAAAATTTGAAATTGTATTTTTTTTTACATAGGCTAAAAGTAGAGACTCAGAGCTACTCAATGTTATATCATACACTGCAGTTGAGGAACAATGGGAAAGTAATTCTGCTTTTGAAAGATGATAAACATTTAAACTCACTTTTGAGAAAATGGCCTATTGAATGTTTTGGTAGTACTATTGGAGAGCCCTTCTTTGTCTACACCCATTCAGCATCGTTCACACCCTCTTAAGCTTTAGCCCCACCCATCTATTTAACGGTTGATCCGAATGTACTAACAGCAGCAGTCAAGCACCCAAGCTAACTTGCTAGCTAGTTCCAGACATCTAAGTGAGAGCGAACAGCTCACTGAACATTACTAGCCCTAGCATGGCTGGTTAGGCTGTTATGTTATCCAGAGCATTGGTGACTGCAACTATGCTGTCAGATTGTCCGTTCATAAATTCAGAGCGTTTCGCATTCGGAGCGCACACCGGACGTTCTGGCCGATGAACTTACTGGCACCGGCCATATTCAACTGGTGTTGAGCTTTCGTAAATTCATCAGTTATTCTGCGCTCTCTCTGAATTTACGAATGCCCCCGAAATGGTTACTTGCATAGTGGAGTCTTTTGTTAAGACATGTAGCTAGCCAGCTAGGTAAATAATGAACCATAATCACAACTCATGACGTTAATACCCTGCATGAATCTGCAGGTAGATAACCAACCAGATTGAATGTTAGCAAGCTAACAGTAGGCTATAGCTAGCTAAGCAAATGGCTCTGAGATACAAATAATAAGGTCATGCACATAATGTTAGCTAGCGAGCCAGCCAGCTAACATTAGCTAGCTAGCTAGGTAAACAATTAACGATAATTACAATTCATGACGTTACAACCATGCATGAATCTGCAGGTAGCTAACCAACCAGGTTCAATGTTAGCTAGTGTAACCGGTGCTGAACTGAACCGCGGTAACTCTGCTTTGTATGTGATTGATTGAGACTATGGACGTGAACTTCGGAGATCAGGTTGTTTCAATTCATCAGAATTCTCTCTGCATCTAAAATAAAATACAAATATATTTGTATTGCACAAATATTTTCTGGCAATTGCCGCCTCTTTCTCTCATAGTGCGTAAAAAAATATTTTAGAATACAAAAATGAGTACAGCCTCTCCTTATAATGTATCAACACAATGCACATTTTACATCGATAAAACTACATAACTGCATCAAAAAGAAAATACAAAACATTTGTAGAGCATAAATATGTTCTGCCAATTGTCGCCTTTTTCTAAAACATAGACGCACAATACAAAGGACTGAGATCAGTCTAGGAGCTAGCTATTGTTTGCACTTACAATACCCTAGCTAGCTAGTAACCACATGTTGAATTCAGAATGTTAATATCACCCTAAAAAGTACAATTACAATTGCATCTTGACAATACCATCCACTTATGAGTAAACTCTAAATATACAACATTATTCATGAACAAAACACTGTGTCATGACTTATGCATGTGCTTAAAGTAATCTAATTTTTCTGAAGACAACTGAAAAATCATGCCTACCTCTCACAGTCAATCAAAATGATTTGAACATGAGCACGCAGGTCAAAACTCAAGTGCACACTCCCCTATTCCCAGGATGCAGGCATGCATAATAACAAATCAACATGCTATATTAATATATGAACCTGGTGAAATTCACAAAGTATTTTAACAACTGTTACACTACCTAACATTATGCTATAGCTAGCTAAGCAAATGGCTCTAAGATACAAATAATGTCATATACGTTAGCTAGCGAGCCAGCCAGCTAAAATTAGCTAGCTAGGAAAACAAGGAACCATGTATCACAACTGATGACGTTACTACCCTGCGTGAATCTGCAGGTAGCTAACCAACCAGGTTCAGTGTTAGCTAGCTAACATTAGGATATAGCGAACCAAGCAAATGGCTCTTTCTGTCAAAATTAGAAATGTGTAAACCTGAAAATGTAGCTAGCTAAACTATCTTACCCGTATACATCATTCATGGTTCGACGCGTCTCCGGTTGGATGCCATGGTTGCCCTTAGTTTGAAGATGTAAGCCACGTTAGACAGGATTACCTAGACATACTGACCAGCTCAAATAGACAGAAGTGTGCTATATGGCAGACCAATCCAAACTCATCTCTCTGCATGTCCAGTCCACTCATTATCTCATCCAATCATGGCTAGCGGGAAGGTTGTTTTTACTTAATCTTTGGCTAAACCAACTAGGCTCGTAATTTAACAGATAGCAAACAAGTTTGTTATTAAGGAACATGAAATTTCGAGATGGCAAAAACGCATTTTGATAAAAAATTCAAGTTTACGTTCAAACAGCTCTCCTGTGAAGCAGTGACCCGCGACATACGCCTAGTTTCTTGAAACAGGTCACATATTGTAAACATTTTAAGGTTAGGGTTAGGCATTAGGATTTGCAGTGTGGTTAGGATTAGGTTTAATATCAGATTTGATGACTTTGTGGCTGTGCCAACAAATGACCACTCTGCAGAGCTGCCTCCAGAACAAAACTAAAAGTGCTAACCTGTGCAAATCTCACTCTGGTGCTGCACACAAGATGGGACCCACCCTTGGCCCTGCCAGTAGGGATGCGTGGGTAAAATCACCAGGGAAGCCAATCCCAAAATATAGCCATATTACAACCTACTGTATGTGTTGTGATAATTGCGTTGTTTGCTCAATAACCTGTTAATAAGGCATATGAATTGACACCCTGATATACAGGCCTAAAACCGTGCCAATAAGAAGACAGTGGCAGAATAATTTCAACCACACATTTGTTTCTTTACAAAAGTGGAGAGCAACATCTATTCAGTGAAGTCCACAAAACATATTGCATGTAACAAACAGTTACATGACCTACAGCATGGTCAAGCAAGGCAATGTTTCCGACATTTTCAGACTACTAAACAACTATTGATTCAGAACCACGGAGAGTTACCGCAAGTCGCAAAGAAAACAGGAGCTGCCTCCACTATTCCAGCAGCATTTCAACTTCAACTAATCACCTGTGCTTAGCCTCAACTAAATGATACCAACAATTATTTAGTCCAATCAACGTAAGCTTAATATGATGTGGCTGTCCTTGCTACTAATGTGTGTGTGTGTGTGTGTGTGTGTGTGTGTGTGTGTGTGTGTGTGTGTGTGTGTGTGTGTGTGTGTGTGTGTGTGTGTGTGTGTGTGTGTGTGTGTGTGTGTGTGTGTGCAAGTAGAAAAAACATATTGACTCCCCCTACTTGTAGAGAAACGCCAATGCCGTCCTCCTCTTTCATGTTGCCTAAACGGTCTATGACTTTGTCATTTTATATATTTTTTATCAAAAGAGGCCAAATGCTTGCTGGCTTCAAATGCATTCAAAGCTACTGGCGGCAACAATGTCATACTCATTCTGACCAGACAGCATCAGATAGATACACTACACATACTGAGACAGAGGGGCACTGTTTCAGTCGCTCGGATGCTTTCTTCTGTGAGATACATTCAGCCTCTTGCGAATTGAAGGACATGTATGAAACACAGAAAGACGAAAGATAAATGATTTTGTATGTTTTTTCTGGGGAGGCTTGGCTTCCCCTGGCATACATACCACTGGGCGCTGCTCTACTCTGCCCACCCCTCTAAAGGGACGCTCAACTGCTATGGGACACGATGGGGGAGGGAAACACAGACAAGACATCATATGAGCCCTACATTAAAGACATTTTATGAGCCCAAGCCCCAAAAACCCCAAATTATTGTACCGTTATCCAATACATAGCCTATGATATAGGCTACCGCACATTAGTCTACGCGCGACAGAAAATAATAAGGTGACCCCTGAAAGCCAGATGGAGATGTGTAAATTACACATAAATTATATGTACGTTCAGTCCTTATATTACTGTAGCTTATGCTGCAGCAAATGTAGTGACCACGATGGCATTCTATGAGAGGGAGGGTGTTCAATGAGAGGGAGGGTGTTCACTTTATTTTACAGTACAAGAGGAGGGTAATGTGAATATATTTGTGGGGGGTGCTTTTTTTTACACCTTGAGTTGGACCAGACCAGACATAAAAAAAGTAAAAAAAAGTGTGTATACATACATATAGTAACAGTCAAAAGTTTGTACACACCTACTCATTCAAGGGTTTTTCTTTATTTTTTACTATTTTCTACATAGTAGAATAATAGTGAAGACATCAAAACTATAAAATAACACATATGGAATCATGTAGTAACCAAAAAAGTGTTAAACAAATCAAAATATGTTTTAGATTCTTCAAAGTAGCCACCCTTTGCCTTGGTGACAGCTTTGCACATGTTTGGCATTCTCTCAACCAGCTTCATCTGGAATGCTCCCATATATGCTGAGCACTTGTTGGCAGCTTTTCCATCACTATGCGGTCCAACTCATCCCAAACCACCTCAGTTGGGTTGAGGTCAGGTGATTTGTGGAGGCTGATGTAGTCAGTTGTTTCTCTTTGCTTATTCGTAGGTGATTTGAAGTCTGATACAAATCTGATTCCTGGCCATGTAACTTGTGTCTGAATGGTCAGATCATTTTTATTTGTCCTGAAGTGGTTTTTAGACTGATTTTCGGCATATCTTGTTGCTTGCTATCTACTCTGTTGACAGTTTGACAAGAACATGAGGTTGCTAACTAGCTTTGTTAATACAGTTTTATGGCTATATTTGCACACAAGTACAGCAGCATGTATACACACACACACACACACACACACACACACACACACACACACACACACACACACACACACACACACACACACACACACACACACACACACACTATGGTCAGTCATCAGAGAGGATACTGCACGTTATATTTTTGGATTTGTGGGATAAAACCAAAATGGTTTCCACATGTCAGTCACTTTAGTCTCAACCTAATAGCATCCTGGCTTCCTCCTCAGTTGATTAATATGGTGACGGTTTAGAGATGGGAGGTTTTGATAAAGAAATCTGATTAACAGAGGTACTGTTTTGATATATTGGTTTTATTGAAGAGATCTAATCAAACATGACAAGAAATGTATTATTTTGCAATTGCAGCATGGGAATAGCTTTTTAAAATGAAAAACTCAGTGCCCCCCTGTACAAAAAAATATAAATGTCACAGTCCATTAAATATTTTAAGGGCACTATGAAGGGCAGTAAGATGCGCTGCACCAATAATGCATAGTCACTAGTTTGTCGTTACCTGGATGTGTCCCAAATGACTCTCCATTTCCTGTATAGTGCATTACTTTTCATCAGAGCCCCGTGGACCCTGGTCAAAAGTAGTACAATAGGGAATAAAGGTGCCTTTGGAATGCAGACCCAGACCTTATTCTCCCTAAAGAAAACTTAGAACGATTCAGACACGTATTGTACACACATCTGCAGTGCATATTATGAAGATGACTACTGCACATATTTCATGCTAAAGCAAATACAAGAACTCAGGTGTATATAAAATACATACGTGTGCACTTGAGATAATATATGCATTGCCGCGGGAAATTGTTTGTCGGTGGGGGTACTGCGATTTTTGTTTGGGGGAAGGTTATAGATGGATATATCAGTCCGCTAATACAGGACTAGTAAAGGCCCAGTGGACTACTTTTGTGAAAAATGTAAATTATTGAAAAAAAATTGTTAAACATTTTTTGTTTTTATTATTATTTTTCAGGGGACGCTACAGCAACCTTAGCAACCCTGCTTCCCGCGGTCATGAATACATGCACATGTATGCATACCGTGCAGTGCAGTGTGCACTTACAGTACATGCTCATAAACATTTGTTCACGAGCAGATATACACACATGCTGGACACACATGCTCTGACTCGGCATGCTCAGTGGCTGCAGCTTGGAGCTGGAGCGGCTGGGATGGGAGGGGGGAGGATAAGAGAGGAGGAGGAGGCGGAGGAAGGAGAGCCAGGGTTGGAGTCCCACACAAGGGGAGCTAGCCAGTGGAAAATAAACCATGTTCATTGCAGTGTGCCTCTGTTAGGAGAGTGCTTCTCTCTCTGTCGGTCGCTCCGTTTTTTTGACGACTTATAGAGAGCGTGTGTGCAGGGACAGGCTCTTTATGTGCTCTCTGCTCTCTCTGTGCTTTCTCTCTTTTTTTCACTTTCTGTTTATCGTGACTATTTTGTCAGGAGCTGGTTGAGAGATAGACCTGGCAGGAGAGCGGCAGAACTGGATTTGTTTGAAAGAACAACCGTAGACAAGAAGTGCATAGAGAAGAGTTTGTTTTGAACTTCCAGCATGAGAAGATAGACATCTTTTGAAGAACAAAGAGAGAAAGAGGGACTGAAAGATGTACGACCTGCAAACAACAAGGTAGGAAGTGCATTAGACAGCGCACAGGTTTGTTTCTGTGTGAATGTGTTTGGGGGTGGGGAAGGAGGAGTGGAGACAGACTAATCAATTTATTCAGAATATTCATTTTTCTGAGACAAGTTTAGAACATTTTGTACAATTGTGACGTGTTCCCAGTGTTCAGTGTATGGACATTTATATGTTAAGGTGTGTGTGTGTGTGTGTGTGTGTGTGTGTGTGTGTGTGTGTGTGTGTGTGTGTGTGTGTGTGTGTGTGTGTGTGTGTGTGTGTTTGTGTTTGTGTTTGTGTGTTCTCCCAGGGCATGCCTCTTTGTGTTCAGACATCCAGACATCTCACACTTACAGAAATAGAGACACACACACACACCACTGTCTCTCCAGTCACTCCACGGTGTACTGAGTGAACTCCAGGGAAGAGTGTAGAAACCTTAGTGAAAGAGCTTGGTTGGACAATGTATTTGCCTGCCCTGCCCAGTGAGAGAACACTGGAGTAGTGTTCAATAAACAGTTTTCAAAAGATACACAAAGAAATTAAATTAGATGGCTTTAAGTTATCAATAACATTCTACAGTTGATAAATCTTTTATTGATACACTACATGACCAAAAGTATGTGGAGATCTGCTCGTTGAACATCTCATTCCAAAATCATGAGCATTAATATGGAGTTGGTACCCTCTTTGCTGCTATAACAGCCTCCACTCTTCTGGGAAGGCTTTCCACTACATGTTGGAACATTGTTACAGGGACTTGCTTCCATTCAGCCACAAGAGCATTAGTGAGGTTGGGCGATTAGGCCTGGCTAGCAGTTGGCGTTCCAATTCATCCCAAAGGTGTTTGAGCTCAGGGCTCTATGTAGGCCAGTCAAGTTCTTCCACACCAATCTCGACAAACTATTTCTGTATGGACCTCGCTTTGAGTATGGGGGCATTGTAATGCTGAAACAGGAAAGGGCCTTCCCCAAACTGTTGCCACAAAGTTGGAAACACAGAATCGTCTAGAATGTCATTGTATGCTGTGGTGTTAAGATTTCCCTTTACTGGAACTAAGGGGCCTAGCCCGAACTGTGAAAAACAGCCCCAGACCATTATTCCTTCTCAACCAAACTTTACAGTTGGCACTATGCATTGGGGCTTGTAGCATTCTCCCGGCATCCGCCAAACCCAGATTCGTCCGTTGGACTGCCAGATGGTGAAGCGTGATTCATCACTCCAGACAACGCATTTCCGCTGCTCTTGAGTCCAATGACGGCAAGCTTTACACCACTCCAGCCGATGCTTGGCATTGCGCATGGTGATCTTGGTCTTGTGTGCGGCTAATGTGCTGATATTGCTTCCAGAGGCAGTTTGGAACTCAGTAATGAGTGTTGCAACCGAGGACAGACAATTTCTACGCTCTACGTGCTTCAGCACTCTGCGGTCCTGGTCTTTGAGCTTGTGTGGCCTACCACTTCACGGCCGTGCCGTTGTTGCTCCTAGACGTTACCACTTCACAATAACAGCACTTACAGCTGACCGGGGCAGCTCTAGCAGGGCAGAAATTTGATGAACTGACTTGTTGGAAAGATGGCATCCTATGACAGTGCCACGTTGAAAGTCACTGAGCTCAATGTTTGTCAATGGAGATTGCATGACTGTGTGTTCAATTTTATACACCTGTCTGCAATGGGTGTGGCTGAAATAGCCAACTCCACTAATTTGAACGGGTGTCCACATACTTTTGTATATATGGTGTATATTCAGATGCTATTCGTATGTTCGAATATTGTCTTGATATTTGTCTTTTCATGTCATTATTAATGTGGTGTCTGGGTATTTCACTTAGGTTCAGGGAGTTTATGAACTCCGTCTTTCGGTGTTTGTTTTTAGTCATTGCCAGCCATAAATTATGGTGCAATGATGTGAAATGCTTGTTCTCTTTAAGCTTTTTACTGGTCGTTGAGAAGCAATTCATCTCTAATCTAATGTTGAGGAAGTCCCCTGTTTGTTATTAAAATATTATGTTACTGTTATAATCATTTATATTATGATATGAGGTGTAGCTTATAACTGGGATGTTGGGCTAGCTAGTGTCACAGGATGATAACTGTAGAGGTTGTGTATCAAAAACACAATCAATCAATCAAATATATTTTATAAAGCCCCCTTTACAGAAGTGGTGGTCGCAAAGTGCTTCACAGATACACAGCCTTAAACCCCAAGATCAAGCAATGCAGAGGCAGAAGCACAGTGGCTAGGAAAAAACATGTCTCGTAACACACAAGACATGCGTGTTGTCCTAGTGGGGTGGTGTGCATTCCAAATTTTACAACAATATTTTTATTACAACATTTGATTAGCTGTTTGTGTTTTCACTAATGTTTCCAGTGACTGCTGTTGTACATTTAAAAAAAAAATAGATTTATATATTTTCGATTGTCATAATGTGTAGCATATTTACACTCTCTGTACCCAACACGATTGTATCTTTCATGACATGGTTAAATGGTGTAGCAGAGGGTTTCAAAACACACTTGGTGTCCAAAAGGATATCCTGCTGGGAAACAGACTAAAATAGCCCCCCCCCCTCTATTTTTTCAAAGATCTGAGCAAAGATAGGTCCAGCTGGGGATTATTAACCAATGTGAGTTTCACACAGCCTTGTAACCACATCCCAGTGAACCCATTCACCCTCACAGAACAGGAGGGGGGGGGGCATACATTTTAGAGAGAGGCATACATGAGAGAGAGAGACGGCATACATTTTACAAGTAAGACGAGAAACAGAGAGGGCGACAGAGATAGGGGAAGCGAGACACAGAATATGTCAAAAAAGAAGGGGTTGGAAAAGAGAGAGAGATACAGAGAGAGAAAGAGATAAAGAGGGTGAGAGAGTGAGCGTGAGAGACTGTGAGACTGAGAAAAAGAGAGAGAGGGAGGCATGTTTCAGTGCTCTGACTGCATGCCTGACGGTCTTAGTAGCTGACCTCTATGGAAAATAACAACCAAGGTCACCTCGCCATGGCCACTGGCTCTGGATGACTGACTACTGATGTTGCCATGGAGACGCTCACGTGGAAAAGTCTCTGATCGACTTGACTTGTGTCACTCTGGTGCTTTTAGTGTATCAATAATGTTGTCTAAAAACATATAAAAATAACATTGTTTATCAGTCATTCAAATGTCGCCAACTTACTCAGTCTCTGACTGACTTGACTTGTGTTACTCTGGTGCTGTTGTGCGTCTGTCACAACTTCCACCGAAGGTGGCTCCTCTCCCTGTTCGGGCGGTGCTCGGCGGTCGTCGTCGCCGCCGGCCTACTAGCTGCCACCGATCCATTTTTCCTTTTCGTTTGTTTGTTTTTGTTTACACCTGTGTCCTATTAGTTCATTCCGGTGGGTTTATTAACCTCCGCTGCCTGCTAGTCTTTGTGCGGGATTATTTGCTGTGTTTGCTCTGTTAGGGGTGCGTGTTTGCGCCACAGGTGTTTTTTCCCCCTCGCAGTCGTCGTACCGTTGGTACTGTATTAGGAGTAGAGGTTTCTCCTCCGTGTGTTTCGTGATTTTCCCTATGTGTGGCGACTTCGTTGGGGTGTGTTTCCCCTCCTGTTGTTGTTGTGTTGGGACTTTATAATAAACGACTGTGCCGCTGGGACTTCCTTGCTCTCCTGCTCCTGACTCCTGCACCCACCTCTTCTTAGGAGGCACCTAACAGCGTCAATAAAGTTATTTATCAGTTAAGTGCACAACTGACATGAACACTATTCAACTTACTTGACTTTTGTCACTCTGGTGTCGTTGGGGCTGTTGTGAATCAGATTGATTGTTCATCACTTACTAGTGTATTTGTTCAATTTGGATGCTCTTACAATTGGGGCTGAAATCATTACTCTAAAAAGGGAACTACAGTAAACGCTATCCTACTGATTAACATGAGTCCATCTCATCTGTGGATGTACTCCTTATCCTTTTTCTACTCTTTTGGACTGGTATCTGCACTATCCTCCGTCGTTAAGGAGTGTTTAAGATTGATCTATAAAACATCTATGTCAAAGACTCATTCAAGTTCTGAGTCAAGAGCGAAGTGCCTGACACAGCTGTGTTACTGAAAAGAGAAATACAAATTCATGATGTAAAAGATGTCTGCCTACTTTGAATAACAATGGAGTCCTTTAGATTCATTCAATGTTGATCAATTGAAAGGTGTCCACAAGCTATTTTCTATGTGGATTCATACACTGTTTATGTTGAAAGGCATCTGTATTTGCCTGTGGAAGGGAGGGTGGAGGTTTTAGTGGAGGGAAAATTTCCACAGACGCCCTGATGTGCCACATTGACAGTAGCAGATTTGGGGGGGGGGTAACATTAGGGTCAGAGAATCAGGTTACGCCCTTTTGTGTTCTCAAACCCTGCCTCTGGGGTCACTGCCGATGATGACGCATCACAGGGTCAAAGTTCAGAGCAGAGTCAGCCAGATGTAGTCAGTGGAGATAGACAATACGAGGCCATGTAGGCATTAAACTGATCCATATTCAGAGCCAGTCGTGACATGTGGCTTAGGTCTGAAAAGGTCATTTGATTTGTGTGGACACAGACCATTTAACAAACGTTTTAGGCCTAATCCCTAAAGAAACAGGTTGAAGGCAACAGTGGCAATGAAAGGCTCCATCCCAACCTTCAGCTCTGCTCAGTGGAAAGAGTATGAGGACTGGAGAGAGGAATTAGACTTCAGAACACAGGTTCAGATTTAGAATGACTGTCAGCCTAATGATACGAATTTACCATTTAAAATCCTTAAGAGTCTATTGACTCACACGCCAGTCAATCTAAGTAACATAATACAAACATTCCCAACAAAATCTGTCAGTTTGAGCTAGAGATATCCGTTTTTTTGTTGTTGCACGGGCTGCGTCTCAATCCACCTCCTCTGCCTATGTCGGCCTTCCGCATCTGCGGGGGAAAGTGGCAGAGCTACAGCGCTGTTTGTCAGATCAGGAGAAATTGGTTTTCTCATGAAAACGTCTGTAGCGCCTCTATGGAAAGGGGAGATTCTCACGAACATGGTGGTGTTCTCCACAAGTGTCAAGGGACTCATCCGAAGGGAACCAGATACCGGTTAAAACAATTATTGGAAGTATGGGGGTAGTTTTGTGTCAACAAAAAATTGAGTCCGAAAAACAAAAAGATTCTTATATCGGGATATAGGACAGACACTTAAAAACCTTATTCCTTATTATTTAGTTTTGACTGTCCGTTTTGCCATTTATGAATGTGTTTTCAATGCGTTTCTATGGACTATAGTAGTAAAGGACACATTTTGTATATATTTGTTAAATACTTACAAGGTTTCTAAAATTCTAAATCCAATAGCTCAATGATCCATGGTATGACCATTTCTTTTTTATGCCATATGCTAGTTTAGTATAACCTGTCTTTTAAATAAGCATCACCATGGGAAACGCATATATACTGAGACAAATATATAAAGACAACATGTTAAGTGTTGGTCCCATGTTTCATGAGTTGAAATAAAAGATCCCAGAAATGTTCCATGAGCACAAAAAACGTATTTCTCTGAAATATTGGGCCAAAAAATGTGTTTACATCCCTGTTAGTAAGCATTTCTCTTTTGCCAAGATAATCTATCCACCTGACATGTTTGGCATATGAAGAAGCTGATTAAACAGCATGATCATTACACAGGTGCAACTTGTGGGGGCAATAAAAGGCAACTCTAAAATGTGCCGTTTTGTCACACAACACAATACCACAGATGTCTCAAGTATTGAGGAAGTGTGCAACTGGCATTCTGACTGCAGGAATGTCCACCAGAGCTGTTGCCAGAGAATTTAATGTTCATTTCTCTACCAATGTCATTTTCTTCACCTGCGGGATCATCTGAGACCAGCCACCCGGACAGCTGATGAAACTGTAGGTTTGCACCACCAAATAATTTCTGCACAACCTGTCATAAACCGTCTCAGGGAAGCTCATCTGCGAGCTCGTCATCCTTACCAGGGTCTTGACCTGACTGCAATTCGGTGTCGTAACCGACTTCAGTGGGAAATGCTCACGTTCGATGGCCACTGGCACGCTGGAGAAGTCTGCTCTTCACGGATGAATCCCAGTTTCAACTGTACTGGGCAAATGGTAGACAACGTGTATGGCATCGTGTGGGTGAGCGGTTTGCTGATGTCAATGTTGTGAACAGATTGCCCCCATGGCGGCGGTGGGGTTATGGTATGGGCAGGCATAAGATCGGACAACGAATACAATTGCATTTTATTGATGGCAATTGAATGCACAGAGATACCGTGCCGATGTCCTGATGCCCATTGACATGCCATTCATCTGCTGCCATCACCTCATGTTTCAGCATGATAATGCACAGCCCCATGTCGCAAATTCCCAGTTTTTCCATGGTCTGCATACTCACCAGACATGTCCCCCATTGAGCATGTTTGGGAAGTTCTGGACCGACGTGTACGACAGCGTTTTCCAATTCCTGCCAGTATCCAACAAATTCGCACAGCCATTGAAGTACAGTGGGACAACATTCCACAGGCCACAATCAACAGCCTGCTCAATGCGAAGGAGGTGTGTTGCGCTGGCTGATGCAAATGGTGGTCACACCTGGTACTGACTGGTTTTATGATCCACGCCCCTACCTTTGTTTTTAAGGTATCTGTGACCAACATATCTGTATTCCCACTTATGTGAAATCCATAGATTAGGGCCTAATAAATGAATATAAATTGACCGATTTCCTTATATGAACTGTAACTCAGTAAAGTCTTTTGACATTTTTGCATGTTGCGTTTATTTTTTTGTTCAGTTTCGATGAGTGGAACTTTAATACAAGAAGAGCATAATACCTTTTTAAAATGGAGAACGTTGAATTAATTGAGTGGCACATCAGTACAACCAATAGCTTTTGCTGATCAGAGGCTGGAGGGGAGGGATCAAAAGGATAGATTCAAACTGTAGTAAACAAGTGACTGTAGGTCAGGACAACAGTTAAAATGTCCGTCTTCTCTCCCCTTCTCTCCTATCTTCTCTGCTGCTTCCCTTTTTTCCTTAGTATAATGATCTCACTGCCTCCTCTTTTTTTTAATGGGGAGAGAAAGTCAAGTTTCACGCCTGAAGACAAAGCCCTCATCCTCTGACAGCATTAGCCAGCTGTGGTAGGACACACACGGTAGATGAGAGTATTGGTTAATGCTAGTGAAGATAGCTAATCCTCTTCATACAGTACATGTGGTTTTATGACCCATCCGGTATAGTTCACTACCCGCATGCATGTGTACACAGCGGGGAGTGAATGCACAAATCATCTGTGTGTGGGTGTGAGAATACAGACTGCTTGTCCTGTGTGTGTGTGTGTGCATGTGTGCCAGACAGTGTGTGAGTGGTTTTATAGGGGACTGATCCAGTCCTTTATGGAGCAGCAGTGTGCGTGTGCTGCTGTCTGGGCTGTAGCCGTGGGCAGAATAGAGAAGGTTGGTCTGAACCTGCAGGCTGGGATTTATTTTGTTAGGTAGGGTAAGCCAGCCCCTCATAAAAGCAAAAACTCGAATAAACTAACCCCTGCTGGACCACACGCCCATAGTCACTAGTAAAATATGGGCTCTCTGGCCCCTTCACTCCCTGGCCAATTCTCGCTCTGGCCCCTTCGCTCCCTGGCCAATTCTCGCTCTGGCCCCTTCGCTCCCTGGCCCCTTCGCTCCCTGGCCTCTCTCTCTGGTCCTTTCACTCCCTGGCCCATTCTCTCCCTGGCCCATTCTCTCTCTGGTCTCGTTCTCTCTCTGGTCTCGTTCTCTCTCTGGTCTCGTTCTCTCCCTCTTCATTGGCCTCTATTTCCCCTCTCCCTCTGCCCTCACCTTTCTTCCCACTCGTTCCTCTCTCTCTCCACCCTTTCCCCCGCCAATCCTCTCTCCCTTCTCCCTTGGCCTCTATTCTCCCTCTCTCTCACGTACCTTTCTTCCCTGCCTTTCCTTTCTAAATGTGTTCTCTCACATACCCATTATTTTTCTCAACCTTCTTTCTATCTCTCTCTTTCTCTCTTTCCACCTCTCTTAATTTTATCTCATTTAATTTCCACTGTTTCTCTCCTCCTCTCTCTCTGCAATAGGGGTGTTTAAAAACACAGGCAAAGAAATAGAAAGACCAATTCTCCGATTGGTCCAAAATGGCACCCTATTCCCTACATAGTGCACTACTTTTGACTAGATACTTATGGGCCCGGTCAAAAGTAGTGCACTACATAGGGAAGGGGTTCTTAAACTTTTTCAGCCTGAGACCCAAATATGAAATTCTTTGTGTTCCTGGGACCCAAGCTTAGGAAAATATGCAACTATATGTAAATATCGCTACATTTCATTGCCCGTATGCCTGAAACAAATGTAATATAGACAAAAATAAATAACAATTCAATGAAATACCCATATACATATCTATTCATGTTTATTTTACCCCATTAAAACACTCTTACATATCTGTCTAGGTTGGAACTGTTGCTGTTAAAATACAATAAATAATTTTCATTCTGAACTGGAATAACCTGATTTAGTCACATCACACAAATGTATAACAGAACACACACACACAGTCGTAATGAGAGATGTGTGGCTGGTTGAAGTTTTCAACAAGCATGTCTATTCTGGGCTCAGTTTTTGACAGTGTAACACTGAGGTCATGCTCAGCATTGAGACTGTTTTTGTACTTGTTTTTTTAGTTTGTCAGAGTTGAGAACCCTGACTCGCATAGGTATGTGGTGCCAAATTGGACCAGAACATCTACTGTTTTCTCAGTCAGGCAGGAGACCGCTTCCTGCTGTAGATGAGCAACCCAGAACTGTGTGTTTGCCTCAAAAAGCATCTGGCTTCAATCAGTTTATTCCAGTTCAGAATAAAAATTATTAATTGTATTTTAACAGCAACAGTTCCAACCTAGACTTGTTTTCAACAATCATTTCATTTCATCTTCATCTATACTGTTATTTAGGATTGCACAAAAGTAGCTAGCTAGCTTGCTTTGGCTAACGTTAGCTATTAGCTGTGTACAAGGCCATGGGATTGTTTGAAAGAGAAACTCACATCTACCACTGAGAGATAGTACTCCCTTATTTCGGCTTTTAATCTTTGTTAAAAAATGACAACAATGCCTTGCTAGCTGACTTACTTTTCCACTGTCGAAGCACTGATTCCTGAAGCACTCTGACTTGTTCTGAACAAACTCCCTGGGTTTACCATCATGGTGTGTATGTTTGGTCAGGAGGTGTTGTTATATACATTTTTTAATTTTGAGAGTCTCAATATTATGCACTTCCTTGTACAAAACACATTGTGGGCGCTCCTCGTTATTGTTCAAAGTTTGTATGAAAGAGAGAGAAACTCATCACTGTATTTGCGTTTCATGACGATTGAGCCGGTCAGAACTCAGTCAGTGGCTAGCATGAGTCCATTTGATGACAGAGGTGAGTGATGACGAATGGTAATTACAAGTCAGTGGCTGGCAGCGCATCATCTGCTGCTGAACGACAGCGCTGCAGCGTGTGGGTCCCCGAGTGATCAAGAAAAACCTGGTAAATTGCGAAGCACACAGGCATATTCCTCTCCCACTCTTGCACTTGCCAAACTGACCATAGACCGCTGCTAAGCAGAGAGCGCACTGAACAGAGAGCGCAGTTGCACTTGGCCAAATCAATTCCGGTAATAAATGAAATAATTATACATTTACTCTGACACGTCACGACCCACCATTAACATGTCTGTTGCGACCCATACTTTAATCAAACCAAATCAAGTGTTATTGGTCACATACACATGTTTACCTTAAGTTATTGCGAGTGTAGCGAAATGCTTGTACAATTAAGTAATATCTAACAATTCACAACAATGCACACAATACACACAAACCTAAAAGTAAAAGAATGGAATTAAGGAATATAAAAATAATAGGATGACCAATGTTGAAGTGGTATGGGCTAAAATTCAGCAGAATAGAATGCAGTATATACATATGAGATGAGTAAAGCAAAAATATGTAAACAATATTAAAGTGACTAGTGTTCCATTATTAAAGTGGCCAGTGATTTCAAGTCTACGTGTATAGGGCAGCAGCCACAAAGTTGCAGGGTTATTTAACCGGGTGGAAGCTGCCTAGTGATGGCTATTTAATAGTCTGATGGCCTTGAGATAGAAGCTGTTTTTCAGTCTCTCGGTTCCAGCTTTGATGCACCTGTACTGACCTCGCCTTCTGGCTGATGGGCGGATGAACAGGCAGTGGCTCGGTTGGTTGTTGTCCTTGATGATCTGTTTGGCCTTCCTGTGACATCGGGTGTTGCAGGTGTCCTGGAGGGCAGGTAGTTGGCCCCCCGGTGATGCGTTGGGCAGACCACACCACTCTCTGGAGAGCCCTGTGGTTGTGGGATGTGTATTTGTCAT
Organism: Salvelinus namaycush; assembly: GCF_016432855.1. Classification (NCBI taxonomy): domain Eukaryota; kingdom Metazoa; phylum Chordata; class Actinopteri; order Salmoniformes; family Salmonidae; genus Salvelinus; species Salvelinus namaycush. The sequence continues at coordinate 49,116,010 of NC_052318.1, read as the reverse complement.
ACCAGGCGGTGATACAGCCCGACAGGATGCTCTCAATTGTGCATTTGTAAAAGTTTGTGAGGGTTTTAGGTGCCAAGCCAATCTTCACCACACTGTCTGTGTTGGTGGACCATTTCAGATCGTTGGTGATGTGTACGCCAAGGAACTTGAAGCTTTCCACCTACTCCACTGCGTCCCATCAATGTGGATAGGGGTGTGCTCCGTCTGCTGTTTCCTGAAGTTCACGATCAGCTCCTTGTGTTGTCGACATTTAGTGAGAGGTTGTTTTCCTGGAACCACACTCCCATGGCCCTCCCCTCCTCCCTGTAGGCTGTCTCAGCATTGTTGGTAATCAGGACTACTACTGTTGTGCCGTCTGCAAACTTGACGATTGATTTGGAGGCGTGCATGGCCACGCAGTCATGGGTGAACAGGGACTACAGGAGGGGGCTGAGCACGCACCCTTGTGTGGCCCCTGTGTTGAGGATCAGCGAAGTGGGGATGTTGTTTCCTACCTTCATCACCCGGGGGCGGCCCGTCAGAAAGTCCAGGACCCAGATGCACAGGGCTGGGTTCAGAACCAGGGCCCCGAGCTTAATGATGAGCTTGGAGGGTACTATGGTGTTGAATGCTGGGCTATAGTCAATGAACAGCATTCTTACATAGGTATTCCTCTTGTCCAGATGGGATAGGGCAGTGCGATGGCAATTGCATCGTCTGTGGATCTATTGGGGCGGTAAGCAAATTGAAGTGGGTCTACAGTGTCAGGTAAGTTAGAGGCAGAGGTGATATGATCCTTAACTAGCCTCTCAAAGCACTTCATGATGACAGAAGTGAGTGCTACGGGGCGATAGTCATTTAGTTCAGTTACCTTTGCTTTTTTGGGTACAGGAACAATGGTGGACATCTTGAAACAAGTGGGAACATCAGACTGGGATAGGGAGAGATTGAATATGTCCGTAAACACTCCACCCAGCTGGTCTGCACATGCTCTGAGGACGCGGCTATGGATGCCGTCTGGGCCTGCAGCCTTGTGAGGGTTAACATGCTTAAATGTCTTACTCATGTCAGCCATGGAGAAGGAGAGCCCACAGTCCTTGGTAGCAGGCCACGTTGGTGGCACTGTGATATCCTCAAAGCCGTCAAAGAATGTGTTTAGCTTGTCTGGAAGCAAGACGTTGGTGTCCGCGACGTGGCTGGTTTTCCCTTTGTAGTCTGTGATTGTCTGTGGACCCTGCCACATACTTATCGTGTCTGAGACGTTGAATTGCGACTGTACTTTATCTCTATACTGACATTTTGCCTGTTTCATTGCCTTATGAAGGGAATAACTACACTGTTTGTATTCAGCCATATTCCCAGTCACCTTGCCATAGTTAAATGCTTCGCGCTTTCAGTTTTGCGGGAATGCTGCCATCTATCCACGGTTTCTGGTTAGGGTAGATTTTAATAGTCACAGTGGGTATAACATCTTCTATACACTTCCTGATAAACTCAGTCACCGCATCCGTGTATTCGGCGATGTTATTCTCAGAGGTTACCCGGAACATATCCTGGTCCACGTGATCAAAACAATCTTTAAGCGTGTATTCCGATTGGTCAAACCAGCGTTGAATAGTCCTTAGCACAGGTACTTCCTGTTTGAGAGTCTGCCTATAGGAAGGGAGGAACAAAATGGAGTTGTGATCAAGGAGGGTGGGGCAGGGCCTTGTAAGCATTTCGAAAAGCTGAGTAGCAGTGGTCTAATGTTTTCTCAGAGCCAGTGCTACAGTCAATGTGTTGGCAGAAGTTCGGTAGCGTTTTCAAGAAATGTCCTTTGCTAAAATCCCCAGCTACAATAAATGCGGCCTCCGGATATGTGGTTTCCTGTTTGCATAAAGACCAGTGAAGTTCTTTGAGGGCCGCCTTTGTATCAGCTTGAGGGGGAATATACACGGCTGTGACTATAACCAAAGAGAATTCGCTTGACAGGTAATAAGGTCGGCATTTGATTGTGAGGTATTCTATGTCGGATGAACAAAAGGACTTGAGTTTCTGTATGCTATCACAATCAAACCATGAGTAGTTAATCATGAAACATACAACCCTGCCATTCTTTTTCCCGGAGAGTTCTTTATCCCTGTCTGCGCGATGTACTGAGAACCCAGCCGGTCTGGACAAAGACAGTATATCCCTAGAGAGCAATATTTCCTTGAAATGGAGTATGTTACAATCCCTGATGTCTTTCTGGAAGGAGATTCTCGCCCTGAGCTCGTCTACTTTAATGTGCAGAGACCGAATATTAGCGAGTAGTATACTCGGAAGTGGTGGATAGTGTGTGCACCTCCTGAGTCGGACTAGAAGTCGACTCCAAATACCTCTTCTCCGTCTGCGGTGTTTTGAATCAGCCTCTGGAATCAGTTCAATTTCCCTGGGGGTTACGAACAAAGGATCCAATTCGGGAACGTCGTATTCCCGGTTGTAATGCTGGTGAGTTACCGCCGCTCTGATATCCAAAACTTCTTTCTGGCTGTATGTAAGAACACAAAACATTTCCTTGGCTAATAACGTAAGAAATAACACAAAAGAAAAATACTGGAAAGTTTCTTAGGAGCTAGAAGCAGAGCTGCCCTATCTGCCGGTGCCATCTTGCATGATATAGGGAATGGGATTCAATTTCAGATGCACCCTCAGACTAACTTAAGTAGAGGAAACAGACAGAAACCAGACTATTGTTGAGGCCTTTTTTATTCCCTATCGTGTGCCCTACTTTTAACAGGGCCCATAGGGTCCTTAGGGCTCCGGTCAAAGTAGTGCACTTTTTATAGGAATAGGGTGCCATTTGGGACTCTGACTGTTTCAAGTCAACCTTTTAGAATGGCCGTCTCTATGCTCTGTCTCGGTGCATGTGCTGCTTGATTCAGATCAGACCCAGCCATGGTAACTGGCTGTTGCAATTGCGAAACTCCAAACTAACTGCAATAGCAGCACACTCTCCACACTCCCTAACAGGTCTGTTAATGTTTTGCCAGAGTGTGTGTGTGCACACGCACGTGTGTGAGTGAGACAGAGAGCAGAGCAGAGAGGGAGTCCCCTCCAACAGGGCCTCGTGGTGGTGTCAGCCTCAGGAACCTGGTGAGCAGTTCTAAGAACTCTGCCTATTGACCAGAGTAAAGGACCAAAATAAACAAGGTCGTGGCTACTGATACAGAGTTTTCGCCCAAGCCCCGCCCCCACTAGCCCCTCCGGAAACCTCTTTCTTAAAGGTAAGGATCCAGATAACATTATGGCAATGTGTTATTTTACGCACACATTTGTTTTTCTAAAATAGCTGGTGCTCACACTCCCCTTCCCTTCATGTTTCGCTCCCCACGTATCAACATGTGGCGGCTGCTCGCCAGGTGACACAGCTGTCATGTGGATGAAGGGAGGGAGAGGGAGGGAGGGAAAAGAGAGAATTAGAGACAGGGGGTGAGGATAAAGAGAGAGCAAGAGAGAGAGAGCGAGAGGTGCAGGGTTGGGGAAGGGAAACAACCATACAGATATAGAACTGCTGAACCGGTTTGGGCCTCCTTCCTGCCACCTGTGCAGCTCTACATCAGCAGAGGGTCTCACACCACCCGGGCTCTGTTTGGCCCCAAGGCTGAGGTACATAAAGGGATAGTTTGGGATTCTGGCAATGAGGCCCTTTATCTATAAGTCAAATGAATGTATTGTGTTAAAGGTTTCATGATGTTTGTATCTAAATCAAAGTGGATAATTCTATGATTGTTCTATACTTCAGTTGGGGTCTCTATAAGCTTCAATATGAGTTTCTGAACTTAGCATGAATGTGCATCCTTGTAGCTGTGTGGGCTAATATAGTCAAAATGTTTGCTTTGGGTAAGTTGAGCCAATGGTTTGAGCAAATTGTAAATTTAGCAAGTTGAAGTGTTTTCTTCCCAGGCGTAATGCAAAGCATTATCGCTGGAACATGAGGTAACAACAGGGCCTGGCCAATGTTAAAAGTGTTTTAAAAAAGTACAAAGTGTTGGTTAGGTTTTAAGCCTATATTATAAGATGTTTGAATTTTTTTAAAGACAAAAAAGCGATTTGGATTGTGTTGCATTTTGTTTGGGAAATAAAGATAGAAGAAGAAGACACTGGGGGCCGAAATATTGTTTGCTATACCCATTAAATGTTATGGAGCATAATTCGTGTGCATCTCTATTTATTTTTTGAGAAATAAAGATAGACATGGTTTTAAAAAGGTAGTGGTAATATTTCATTCAGTGAAAGTCAGTATGGCTGTTTGCTCTCAGGTTAGAATGAAAGGCGGCCAGTGCGTGGGAGAGAAAATATTTGTAGAGTTCAAAAAGTACTCACACTCAAAACTATGAACATGAATAACACAATATTTCATTCAGCACATAAATGTGTAGGCAGCTTAACTTACGTTGTCGCGCAACTCAACTTACCCCACACCCAGGGGTAAGTTTTGCCAAGAGACCTCTTTTTTTGGACAAGCTATGTTTTCAAAACTGTCATGTTTACATGAATTCTGATTATTTCCATGGATACACAACATATTGAAATAGTTTTACATGTCTTTGTTAGAAATACTACTTTATTTCCCTTGACGGAGTGATGCTGAATGTAAAAAATGGCTCAACTTACCCCACTCTCCCCTATAAAGGAAGTTGCTAACTAGCGTTAGCGCAATTGCTAACTAGCGTGGGGATGGGGGAGATTTGTTTTTTGGTTTAAAAAAAAGACTTCAGCTAAAAATTACTTTAATTTAGGAAATCTGTTACCAAGTATTCCCATGAAAAGAATTGACATGCGATCATGTCTCAATGTAATCAAGGTATGAAATTATTATTAATTGAAAATAACTGTGGTCAATTTGCAGTGTACAAATTATTATAATTATGTTCCGGCCCCCCGACCATCCTCTTTGACAAACATCGGCCCGCGTCTGCACTGTTTGACGTGACTGTAAGTTAGCCGTATTTGGCTAGCTAGCAAGCAAGGGATAAGAACATTGCCAGCCAGTATGGCAATGGAACATTTAGAAAAAACGGCTAGGTCACATCGATAGATGCAGAACAAAAATCCTGAACGACTGGGTCGTGTTTCTGGCAACTGAACCGACTTAAATGTAGTGTTTCTTGAGCAAAACTAAGGAGTTCTGTTCTAGCGCCTTCACTTTTCTTTGAACTTGATGTTCGGTTTCAGCAAACACTGATTTTCAAAGGTTAACAAGTCTATCCTGGCTCACTTTGCAGTGAATAGCAGTCCAACACAGGTTAAAATATGCTCACAGGCTGTAGAAGCAGGCAGGCAGGCCTGTGTTCAGTTTGAGGAACAGCTTTTCTATGTTTGGAGATGAATGAAGCAAGTCCATATTGTCTGACAGACAGGCAAGGTCCCCATCCAGCTCCCCTGTATCTTGTGACCTATTGGGCATCAATGATGAAACGAAATCATCTTCATCAGATGAGTGCTGCCTCTTTTGCTCTGTCTTGTCATTGTCATCTGTCTATGTCATTGTGTCGAGACGATGCTAATGGTAGGCCAAACCTGTATAGTGGCAAATACTGCTTTATGTGGCAACTTACTTCATCATATCGCTGACAGTACAATAGCACAAACAGACTTCCCATACTTGTTATTCTCAGATACTGAGACTGAAGTGTGTCAGATGTTCTCCGACCTAAAAAGATGTCTCATGGATCCATGTCTTGCTGTACATATTGTGTAGACTCAAATAGTTATACGCACAGTAATATTCACAGTTAGACTTATTGAATCTCTGGCTTTTAGATGAACAATATACTAATTTACACAGGCAAAGTACATGTATATGTCATAACCAAGCAAGCTAATGTTAGCTAGCTAGCTAGCTAGATAACTCACTTCCTGACCTTAACCTAATGTCAACGATAGAACAATGAGCCAGATATTTCACTGGATGAATAAATGTGAAGCATCCGGTTGGCGTTTTCACTCACTACTAAGTGCAGTATGCTGATGAGAAGAAGCCCAGTGGCTGGCAGTGGAAGTGAGATGGATTTTGGCCTACATTCTGCACATTTTCCCTTCGATTAAACATTTTATCTCAATACAGTTTGCTTTTTCCAAAACTAGAATCTTTAACAAAAATAGTGGACTACGTTTTGTAGACTTTTTTGACAAAATTTCCCCAACACATTTTTGTAGGCTTCCACCTCCGACCTGGGTAAGCAAAGCATGCATTGCATCTCCTCTCCTGTGCTTGAAGGACAACTGGTCAGTCTCCTCCGTTTCCAATGTTTTCACACACACCGCTTTGATAAAAATGTTTCCTCTCTTTCACGATACGTCTCGAACTAAAGTTATTTTTGCCTTTAAAAAGTCTTCCAACTATTATCATTCAGTTTGTATGCACAGCTTGACGTGATTGGCCTGTACTGATGCAATGCGCGGAATTTGATTTGATTGGTCACTGACTAGACAATGATGAGCAGTTTTTTTCTGGCCCTCGAGGGGCTCTCGCAAACTTTCCATGCCCTCATGATCTATTATTATGGATAGCCTACGAAATTGTACTCTGTGACGGATGGTTTTAAAAAGGCAGCAAAGTGCAATACTTAATTCAAAACATACTAGTAACTACAAGTAAAAGTACTACAAGTAAAATGACTGACATTACTCAGAAAAGCTACTCAATTACAGTAACAAGAGTATTTGTAATTTGTTACTTCCACCCGAGTATTGTATTTGTTTACGTTCCCTTGATTGAGCTTACCCGGCACCAATACCCTCATTGTATTACACCAAACAGATATTTTTATCCAAAGTGAGTGAGTGCATACATTTGCATTGTGTGTTTCTGCTTACATCTCTTTGACACAAAAGCCCATCATTCTGTATAGTACATTTTTATTTATCTGATACTTCAGCCATATTCTTTCATACTCAGCCATATTTTCATTGTTCCCCTACTGTCATCAAGTATAGACCACACAGGACAAAACACAGGACAAATGAGGTGTTTGTGAAACAAGAGATCAGAACTACCTGACAGTGAGGAGAGACAAAGAGAAAGGGACAGGAGAGGTTGGGGAGGGAGAGGGGAATGATGAGGGGGGTAGCAAGAGAGAGGTGAGAGAGAGGGGGAGAAAGAGAGAGATGTGGTGAGAGAAAGAGATTGCGAGAAAAAGGGGGATTATAGACAGGTGGATGGCGCTTTTGTTGTATAGGTTTTGCTGTATAAGTTGTTCAATAGAAGGACTGTGGGTACTAGAGAGCCAACTTGCAGTTCCACTCAGGGATGTGCTGTGGTTACTATAGAATGTATTATATGATAACAGTTTGATATTAATATCTATCCTTCGCTCTCTGTCTCACTCTTTATCAATTATTTGTTTGTCTGTTTGTCAGGTAATGGTGCGATTTGAACCTGGTCCGAAAATCTGTTTGTATGGTCTTGCACCCTCCTATGGTCATTGTCATGCCAAACTTATCATATTATCTACCAGAAATCTTCCTCTCTCTCCAGCCCCTTTGTGTCATCAGTCAGTCAATCATCTCCCTGTCATTGGGTCTGAGGTCTCTCACGTACACAGATAGCGTTAAGTCGAGCAGACAGACAGACAACCAGCAGCCCCAGGCCTCTGCTAAAATTATAAGCTATAAATACGATACAGACTTTTAGTCCCAGATGGCTCGGCGGCAGGTCCCCAGCTCTATTCTTAAAGAAGCCTGTTTATCTCGCAGAAGATGTGTCCCAAATGGCACCCTATTCCCTGTGTAGTGCACTACTTTTGACCAAGGCCCTGGTCAAATGTAGTGCACTATGTAGTGGATAAGGTTGCAATTTGGGATGTATGTCAGAGTATAATTAGCTGCTCCAGAATGTGATCCAGAATCAGGATATGAACTGAAAGTATCTCTGTCTGACTGTGTTGTGTGTCTCTAATAGTGTCTTTTGACCTAGTTCACCATGAAATGTATGGACCGGGAAGGGTCCCAAATTACACCACTATGGGCCTTGATCAAAAGTGGTGTACTATGTTGGCAAAGGGTGTGATTTGGGAAGCATCCATGGTCATGGTTGCTGTTGTTGCTGTTGTTGACTTGGTTTCTTCCCACAGCCGCTGGAGGGCCGTGAGTCTGGCAGGTGAGAGAGTAGTTGACTGTGGGGTTTGTTGCACAATAATTGTGAATATGAATTGCCCAAATTTCAATTGTCCGATTTATGTTCATCTCTGTGTATAGCAGTTAAAATGTATAAATAATCACTCAGTCTGTGGAATGCTGGTGCCGGGAGCTACAATCTAGATAATATTTTTCCAATGGCATTGAATGCCTCCCGATGGTTCCTATACTGGTGCTAGACACAAAACCTCTATCACACTGACATAGCCGAGGCCATGGGAAAAAAGATGCGTATATACAGTATGTGACTTTTCGTGCGTGTGCGTGGGTGCATGTGTGACTGTGTGTGAAAGTGCCCACCTGTCGATCCCCTACAATGCAATCAACATCTGTACTCAACACCTGTGGAACAGGATAATAATGAAAGAGAACTGCTATTAGAAGGCTACAACACCTTCCGAAACCTTACTGCAACACCTGCCAATCCAGGAGGGTATCAGTTTATAAGCCAACAAACATTTTTGCTTTTACAACACCAATCAACCTGACTGATGAGGTTCTTTATTGAGGTTGTAAAGCAATTAAGATGAAATAGGAGCTGAATGTCTGGTGTTAAGGTTCCCTTATCAGAATTACCCCATGGAAGAAGTTACATTATATTCACATTACAAGGTAGAGTTGGGATAATATTGTATTTTGTCCACAATGAATATAAATCTCTTTTCATGTAGTGTTGACATAATCTTAGATTGTTAGGTTGTTGGTTTGCTTAACATTTTGTGTGTACACCAGAGGAGGTTCCTCAGAGGAAGAAAGGGAGGACCATCCTCCTCGGTGAATTTAATTAAAACATATTTTTTTTAACATTTCAAAAGTTTTATCATTTTTCGATAAAACTATACTAAACATAATCATGTCACCAAATAATTGATTAAAACACGCTATTTTGCAAAGAAGGTCTACAGTAGCCTCAACAGCACTCTGTAGGGTAGCACCATGGTGTAGTCGGGGCACATCTAGCTTCCGTCCTCCTCTGAGTACATTGACTTCAATACAAAACCTAGGAGGCTCATGGTTCTCACCCACTTCCATAGACCATAGACACAGTGATTATGTCAACTTCCGGAGGACGTCCTCCAACCTATCAGAGCTCTTGCAGCATGAACTGACATGTTGTCCACCCAATCAAAGGATCAGAGAAATAATCTAATACTGAAAGCACAAGCTTTTGCTAGCTAGCACTGCAGTGCATAAAATGTGGTGAGTAGTTGACTCAAAGAGAGAGAGAGAAAATATTTGAACAGTTTTGAAATAATTAATTTCTTCCTAAATGAAGGAGAAGCAAGAGAGAAATAGTGTCATTTTTTTCAGTTTCACTTACTTAGCTAGCAAATTGAGCTAGATGGTTTAGCCTACTGAAACACCCTGCTCAAACAGAAGGATGCTATGTTAGCAGTGGCGTGCCGTGGGCCTGGGGCCTGGGCCTTCAGTGAGGTATTACACAGTCCCACCCGAATTAATCCACCTCATTATGATGCCATGGCTCTAAACACTATACATTTAGACAGAAACGCAGTATAACCAGGCGTTGCGTCACCTTGAAATTGACAAATTGACATTTTTGGGTAAACAGTGTTTACCCAAAAACATGACACAATCAATGAGTCTTTTCAATATTTCCCTTCACCTTTTCATTGTGCAGCTCCGTTGCCCTGCGCGCGTGTTCTTTGAGCTGTAGATCCACTCCGGTGTCCCCAAAAGTTTTCAAAAGCACCATTGCTTGTTAGTGCCCAGCCGTACTTCGGTGTCTCGTTGCTGCCTTGGTTAGACAACTCAAGTTTGCAAAGCCAGTGTGGCTCCAAACACCAAATCGATCACTTGCAAATAATAGGCATTCCCAGCAGTACAGTTTGCAGTGCTTCTCGGAGCCAAGGAGCCATTGACAGCGCTCGTAGTTGAAACTTTGAAAGTGGCGAGCGAACGAAGCCCTTTCCCGCCTCTCCTTACAATGTCTAACTTTTCTTGAAAAGTTCGTCTTGAGAATGGCGTTATAATTATATCCTCGACCAAATCGATATCTTCTCCTCCTTCCGCCATTGTGGGTTGAAAAAACAGCTTAGTAGTACGCGAATTAATTTGTTTATCAAATTCAGTTTCCTAGATCTCCATAGGACCTGCCTCTCAATATTGGTAATCCAATCAAAAGACGTGCACGCACTACGCCTGCTAGCTGGCTCCTGTGTAACACTGGAGCCAGCCAGCAGGCGTACAATAGCCAACTCTAAAGCTGATTGGTTGACACTAAATTTTCATTTCCATTCACTATAAGCGACAAGCGCCCGCACTGTTGATTCTGAAGGCCTGAGGGCAGATTTTAGACCCCTGGCAACACATGATGGCTGAATATGATTGGATAAAAGATCTAACATAAAGACAAGCCCTCCAAATCTCAACCTGGGGCTGGAAGCAGTGCAACCAAGAGGAAAGCTATGAAATGAAGAGTATAACTCTTACTCTGGGGAATAATTTAATACATATTTGTGGGAAAATATATTTAAAAAAAAATTATATTCTGATGATGTTTAGGCCAGCAGAGAAGGCCTTGCAGGCCCTGACGGCCCACCACTGTATGTTAGCTAACGTAAACTAACTCACTTTTGTACATCGCGCTAGTCCGTACAATTGACCTTATTTTAGCGCCCAAAAAACGTAATACTTCCAGATCAACTGTAATATCAATACCATTGTAAAGCACAATTTCTCCCCTTTCCAACAAAATCAATGATGAGACCTTCATGATGCCCATCTCTGTATGATTCAAGAAGACAATGAGCTCCGTCGGGTCTTTTTTTTAAATGGCGGGTGGGGAAGCGAAACCTATTGCGCGATTGTGAGAAGGAGCGATGTCGTGTGGGGAAACGGCTTTTTTCAATCGATCTGTCCAACTTATCACCTTATTGCCTCTAAAATGTAAATAAAACACTATAAAGAGTTTATATAATGTGTCATTACGTACCTATTTGAAGGGTTTGTGTCGAATTTGAATCGGGTTTTTAGGGAAGTGCTAAAGTGATCTTCAGAAGTAAACAGGCTTTTGAGAGTCATGATAGCTAGCAGTGATGACGCAAAAAATGACTAGGTATCCCCCCCTTACCCCGTCCCTGTCCCTTTCTTGTTTTTAAACGGTGAGAGAAGTGCTACACCTTATGCGTGCTGTACGTTACGACATGACACGTCACGTTGTAACGTACAGCGTCGGAGGGGTCGTTTTTTTCAACTTTTCTCCAATACTATACTATATACTTTTTGTATGGAATGGGGTTAGCGTACGTTAGCTGGCTATGACTATCCAACACAAAACTGGAACTCTGCCAAGTCAAGGTAAGCTTTTGTTTTTACAAATGTATTGCCACAGGGGCCCGCCAGTGTAACTGCTTACTGACTGTACACTATAACGTTACTGCATGATTGTAGTGGGTTTACTAACGCGTTAGTTCTATTAGCTATGACTATGATGTTACTTTAGCTAATATGGTGACAATGATGTGTAGCGGTTTGGCTTGGAAAGGTTTTTTGCCTGGTCACATACAGCTGATGTGTATGGAGGAGAGGAGAGGAGCATAACGTAGATGCGAGAAGGGATACAACGTGGCTGCTATGAAACTGTGAACTGTGTTTACGCGTGATCAGGGGTGGTTTCATTCCACCGATTCTGTTGAAAAACATTTCTTAAACAGAAGCAAATGGAACAAAACGTGGATAAACATACCTGAATTTGTCCAATAGAAACTCTTGTTTGCAACTGCTGGACTAATGATTACGCCCTAGATCAGCTAGATGCAGGCAAGAGTGTGCAAGACGGTATTGAATGTCACTGTCTGTCCATGTGTCACTGTCTGTCACATCAAATTTGTCTCTCGACCGGTGTGCACCTACGTTGTAAACTTTCATTCATAGGCTAGGTTGTAGCAACCTCATGATGGGTATAGGTTGAAATTAGAGTATCATGTAGTAGCCTAAACCTACCGATGTTACATTTACCTGGGTGAATGGAATATGAATGACAGTCATCCAATATGCTGTAATAGAAATAAGTCCATGCTCATGAAAAATTGTCCTCCCTCATCTGAAACGGCACTGACCGCCACTGTTGTACAAGTCATTTTTTGTGTGTGCACACATCAATTATTTATGTGCACACATCACCTCAAGTGAGTTACCTACCTAGGGTGTGATTGAGTCAGCGTGTCAGCCTTTTGGTTGTAAACGTATTCCCAGTATTCCCATGCTGCTATTCAGAACCATCATACTCCCTCTCCAAAGGCAATGTGGAAAGAACTGCATCTTCAATGGTACCCTATACTCTACTTACTTACTTACCCACTTACTTACTTACTTACCCACTTACTTACTTACTTGTATGTGGAGGAGAGAAGCTTGATATGTGGGCAGGAAAAGTAAATAGCGGTTAGTGTGAGTAGGCCCACGTGTTCCCAGAGCGCTTATGTCACACTGCGTTTCCTCTCCATCATATCCTAAGGACCACTGCACAGCAGGCAGGCAGGCAGGCAAGCAGGCAGGCAGGCTGAACTCTCTCACCCACTCAGCCTGGGCTGGAGTTGTGTGTTTGCGTGTGCACATGTGTTTGTGTTGCAATATTTTGCTATCTAGCTTTGGTGAGCTGTGTGTGTGTGTGTGTGTGTGTGTGAGCGTGTTTGTGTGTGTGTGTCTGTGTGTTTGTGTGCTACCTCATGCTTTAACAGCTCTCTTGATATTGATTGAGTGGCGAGTGAGTAAGTGTCATTGAGTAAAATAATATATCTGGAGGGAGGAAGGGAAAGAGAGTGGAGGTAATGGAGAGGGGGAGAGAAGGCATGTTAAGGCACATAAGAAAGAGACAGAAATGGAGAGAGACTATGTGTGGAGAGGAAAGGAAGGAGGAATAGAGGGAGGACGTGTGCATAGACAGAGAGACAGAAGGAGGAATGGAAGAGAGAGAGAGAGGGCATGTTGTGAGTGAGGCCCATTAATTCCCAGATGTATTTCCAGGGAGGACTGATGGCTGGGCAGGATGGCTGCTAGTCCAGTCTGACAGACTGGACTAACAGAGCTCTGTAGCCAGCTATGCCCCCCAGCCCTATCCCTCAGCCCTAAAGCCCCCGGGTCCCCCTGCTCTGCTCTGTCACTATGGCCTCAAGGTCCTCTTCATGCTTCTCCCCTGGGAGCCCCCTGCATATTTGTGGCTAAGTCTGGCCACCCTTGGGATCATAACATGCTGACCAGACTGCACGCGCATGTTGATTTTGTCCCTCCACACCAAATGTGATCAGGACACGCAGGTTGAAATATCAAAACAAACTCTGAACCAACTATATTTATTTGGGGACAGGTCGAAAAGCATTAGACATTTATGGCAATTTAGCTAGCTAGCTTGCTGTTGCTAGGTAATTTGTCCTGGGATATAAACATTTGGTTGTTATTTTACCTGAAATGCACAAGGTCCTCGACAATTAGTCCACAGATAAAAGGCTAAAAGTTTGTTTCTAGTAATCTCTCCTCCTTCAGGCTTCTTCTTCTTCTTCTTTGGACTTTACATGGCGGTTGGCAACCAACTTTAAGGTGCATTACCACTACCGACGGGACTGGATGTGGACCTCAGTTCATCTTTCAATCACCCACGTGGGTATATGCTCCTAAAAACCACTGAGGAGATGGGAGAGGCGGGACTTGCAGCACGTTAAGCATCACAAATAGAACCAAGTTCTATTTTAGCGCCTGGCTACTCAAACGCTCGTTGACGTGCGCGAGCAGTGTGAGTGCAGTAATTGAATTAGCCCTGAGGTTTCTAAATCAGTTGTTTTGTTGCTCTATGTAGTAAACGGAGTCAGCAGAACATACAAATATTTTAAAAACATGCATGTTAGCATATTCTGTGCCTTGCTGACCATAGCACATACTGAACGAGAGGGGGGGGTGAAAGGTAATACTTACTGTAGTTAATGACTGAGGAGTGTTGCTGTCCTGTGAACTGGTGATGTTAGGTGCTGCTGTGAAGTTTCTAAGCAATGTGTTCTTTGTTTTATTGTGAGTTGTATGTGTGTTTTATTGCATGATGGTGCCTGGGGAGTGAAGTACTGTCATGGGCACTGGGAGTTGTTTGTAAGTTTGGGATCTTCTAAACTAGAGGACACAGATACACACACACACACACACTTGGCACTGGGAGTGGTCTAGACTAGAGGGCTGTTTATATTTTTTACACCTCCTCTGTAATCTCCAGAGGAATAATAATAGCCCGCTATCTGTTTCTGTCTCTCACTCTGTTTCTTTCTCCTTATTCTCTGTCTCTCTCTCTGTTTCTTTCTCCTTATTCTCTGTCTCTCTCTCTCGCCCCCCTCTCACTATATCTCTCTCTTTCCGTCTGTCTTTCTCTCTCTCTTGCCACTCCATCTCTGTCTGTCTCAGTCCGTCTCTCCCCCTCTCTCTCTTGCTCTCTCTCTCCCTCCCTCCCATCATTAGGGTGTCCATGATTTGAGGTGTCATCAAGTGAGGGATCATCTGTACTGAGTGTCAGTGTCTTTGTTGTAAACATTTTTCTTTCTGAATGTGTGAAGATGTTTCCTTTTTCAGGTATATGTGTGCTTATGTGTGCGTATGAGTTATATGAGTCGTGGGACAGCACATACTGTACCATTCTTCAACAGATGCAGGGCAAAGGGGAACACTGGAGAATGTGTCAAATGTCTTCTACAGTTCCAGCCCCAGGGGATAGAGCTACAGCAGATACCAAACTGAAGACAAGGCAGCAGCCCTACCCCGTGTCTGTCTTCTGTGTATGTGTGTGTGTGTGCTCATCTAGCTCATAGCAAAATGTTACATTTCTCCAAATGTCAAATTTTGAAGGTGCTCTAAACGTCAAACTTAGAGCACATTCATTCTCATTTCTATGTCATTACTCATCTAAGGCTTCAGTGGGTTGTGCCATATGAACCTATAAGGCTAATCTGTTCTATTCTATAGGCAGTTAGTGCTCTGTGCATCTGTATCTATTGCACTGTTCAGAATAATAATGTATAGACACACACACCCACATTGGGCACACTGTCCTGTCCCTAACCAGCAGTAAAGGGAGGAGAGAAGGGCCACCTGGTGTGTGTGTGTGTGTGTGTGTGTGTGTGTGTGTGTGTGTGTGTGTGTGTGTGTGTGTGTGTGTGTGTGTGTGTGTGTGTGTGTGTGTTTTCAGAGAGCTTTACTTTTAGGGCGAGCCTCTCCACTTAGTTAAACAAAAGGGCCTCACAGTTGGTCCTTTAGATAAACACACTTCCCTGAGAAAACACGGACATGGTTACATTTTAACCTGCCTTGGGAGAGAGGCCTACAGCTAGCTACAGCTACATCCTCCCTTCCTCCCGGCTAGTTAGGGTCAGGCAGGCCAGGCTGGGGGCTAGGGGCCAGGATGGGCTGCAGGGGTGCATTTTAGAGTCAGACCCAGAGAGAAAGAGAAATAGAGGCTGGCACCCTATCCCCTAAATAGTGCACTGCATTTGACCAGAGTACTTTGGGCTACCATAGGCTCTGGTGAAAAGTAGTGCACTACACAGGGAATAGCCAGGGTGCCAGAGACAGTCATCTGCTGTATGTGAAGACCTCGCTTCTCTCTGCTACCCTGCATGTCAGACAATGCCATCTAGTGACATCACAAGACATCTTGTGGCCCTTTTCGCAACTTCAGATTATCACAGGTGTGTGTAAAATATGAAATAATTAAATAAGATGATTTTAAAATAAAATATTTAATGACAAAGTTGTAAAACATTATCCTAAATATAAACCATCAACTTAGTAATACTTAGTAAACCATCAACTTGGTGTTTAATATGACGGTTTCAGCATGAAATATCTGCTATATATTTTTTACACACTTTTATTTATTTTACTATGTCAACATGTTTTTGTTTTCAATGTTTTGGCCTTAAACTGGTGGCCGTTGTGAAAAAAGTTAATAGTTGGACGAGTTGCAGTAAGTAATTGAAAATAATGCCATTGTTGATTAGGTGATTTATTTAATTAATTAGGCTATTTTATCTTGAACCATATGGTCTGTCTACTAGAAACTCACGGACACAGATATAAATAATGAATACTGGGGGACGGCAACCAGCAGTCGTGTAAACAGACAGGGCTCCAGAGGAATGCTGGACTCTGTGACCTCACGCCCTGAGTGTTGCTACAGTGCACTGGGTTCAGCTGAAACAGGGCCGCCCCCTGCTGCGGCCCCCAGCCTCGCACCGCCTTAACCCCCCCCCCCCGCCAGAGCAGAGGCCCCTCAGGGCGGAAAAAAACACACCTCCTTCATCCGACACCACCGACACACACATGGACACACACATAAGCACATGCACACAAGTGAGCATACACACACAAGTGAATACTCACAAACGAGCACACCCATGCGCACACACACACACAGTTCCCACCCTCCATTAGCCCAGCTGTCAGAACAGCTCCAGTACCAGTTCCTGAGGCTCAAACAGTGTCTTCTTACCCTCCCCATCCGATCTGCTAGATCTATAGAAGTACCCTGTGCTGTACCAAGACCTGTAGAAGTGCCCTAACTACCTTAAAACAGCTATAGTAGCCTAACTAATTTAAAACACCTACAAGAGTACCCCAACGTCAGTTCCAAGGCCTGTAGGAGTACCCTAACTACACTATACAGTGCCTTCGGAAAGTATTCAGGGGTTAACAACTAACGCCCTGGTGTAAATCAAGGGAGAGGATCCAGGCTTGCGCTCTCAAGACACACCAAAGGAATGTGCTTTGTTTCAACAGACTTTTTCCCGCTGAAACTCTAACACGTTCAAAAGCAAATACTGGAACAATATTTCTAGCATAGAACATGGGGAATGGTCAGAGGTGATCTATAGAACACTAATGTCATATTGTTTGTTATTTTGTGAGGTAATAAAAAAATCTGAAGGAAATACTGTAACTTGGAAAGTATACACACTTGGAGCGTTCCTTTTAGAATACGGAGGTTTATCGTGTATGCGGTATGAAGTTTCCATGAATTGTGCATGTAATATGAAAAATGATGAGAGTGTTTTTGTTAAGTGCAGGATGTTATGTGAGAAGCTATTAGAGATAATAGTTTTTCCTAACTTTGCACAGTGAGTAGTTATCGCCCGGAGTGAGTTCAGGGAGCGTGCCAACCTGCTTGAACCGCCCCTTTTGAGTGAACTGTATAAATTATGGGTTAAGAAAAAAACACATTATCCCAGACCAGCCTGAAGCTGCCGCTACATGTTTAAAGTGACTTCAACTTTGAATTTCATCACGCGGTGGAGATGATAACCTCACCGGTAGGGCTGATTAGCTGTTATAAGTAAAGTATCTTCGAAAGAGAATTTAAGTAGGATCATTCTGTTACTCTGCTAGCCTATCTTCAAAGAAGCCTATTCAAGAGTGAATGGAAGGAAAGTCTACTCTGTAGTTCTGTCCAGGACTACACGACAAGTCACCGGATACCAGACAACTACAAAGAAGGACAACAATAGAACAATAGAAGACCATTTCGGACAATCAGAGCCTTACAAGAGTGCCACGAAAAGGACCAACCCCCTTTCCAAGGCTGCCCTGTTCGCCGAGAGATCCCCGGCGAACCCAGGCATATCACGTAAATACAGTCAAGAATTCTTACTCAAAGCGGGCAGGGTTTCGTGTGCAAAGTATATGGTTACTGTAGGTTAGAGTAGTTTATGAATGAACCAAAGTTAATTGTCTCTATCCCTCTCTCTCTCAAGCTCTTCTTTAACAAGCAGACATGTTTTTGTCATTCCGCTAGGGACCTGTTTTCAGTGTATTAAATCTCCAGTCAGTAACCGGTGCAAAGTGTGTATGTTTATTTTGTGTTCTCATTTAATTAGCTATTAACTAAGGAGCTGATCGTGGACTACAGAAAAAGGCGGGCCGAACAGGCCCACATTAACATTGTCGAGGCTGTAGTGGAGCGGGTCGAGAGTTTCAAGTTCCTTGGTGTCCACATCACCAATGAACTATCATGGTCCAAACATACCAAGACAGTTGTGAAGAGAGCACGACAAAATATTTTCCCCCTCAGGAGACTGAAAAGATTTGGCATGGGTCCCCAGATCCTCAAAAGGTTCTACAGCTGCACCATCGAGAGCATCCTGACCAGTTGCATCACCGCCTGGTATGGCAACTGCTTGGCATCTGACCGTAAGGCGCTACAGAGGGTAGTGTGAACGGCCCAATACATCACTGGGGCCAAGCTTCCTGCCATCCAGGACCTATATAATAGGTGATGTCAGAGGAAAGCTCATAAAATTGTCAGAGACTCCAGTCACCCAAGTTATAGACTGTTTTCTCTGCTACCGCATGGCAAGCGGTACCGGAGCGCCAAGTCTAGGACCAAAAAGCTCCTCAACAGCTTCTACCCCCAAGTCATAAGACTGCTGAACAATTAAAGAATTGCCACTGGACAATATTTATACCCCCCCTCCCTTTTGTACACTGCTGCTGCTCGCTGTTTATTTTCTTTGCATAGTCACTTCACCCCCATCTACATGTACAAATTACCTCAACTAACCTGTACCCCCGCACACTGACTCGGTTCTGGTGCCCCCTGTATATAGCCTCGTTATTGTTATTCTTATTGTGTTACTTTTTCTCTCCTTGGTAAATATTTTCTTAACTCTTCTTGAATTGCGCTGTTGTTTATGGGCTTGTAAGTAAGCATTTCACGGTAAAATCTACACTTGTTGTATTCGGAGCATGTGACAAATACAGTTTGATTTTAAATAAATAATGAATACATTTTGTGAAGTACTGAATCATAAGTAAGGCTCAGGTTTTTGCAGATGCAAGGAGGTTACGACTGTTCAGAATGATGATATGATACGAGGTTATGATTTATAAGTTGACTGTTTATAGATGTAATAGGTAAAGACCTTTTAGAGTTTAATTCGGGAGATGGTAACTTTTTAAATCAAATCAAATGTTATTTGTCACATAAACCTGTTTAGCAGATGTTATTGCGGGTGTAGCGAAATGCTTGTGTCTCTAGTTCCAACAGTGCAGCAATATCTAACAAGTAATATCTAATAATTTCACAACAAATACCTAATACACACAAATCTAAGTAAAGGAATGGAATTAAGAATATATAAATATATTGACGAGCAATGTCAGAGCGGCACAGACTGAGATACAGTTGATACAGTATATACATATGAGATGAGAAATGCAAGATATGTAAAGATTATTAAAGTGTCATTATTAAAGTGACTAGTGTTCCATTTATTATAGTGACCAATGCTTTCAAGTCTGTGTATGTAGGCTGCAGCCTCTCTGTGCTAGTGATGGCTATTTGGCAGTCTGATGGCCTTGAGATAGAAGCTGTTTTTCAGTCTCTTGGTCCTAGCTTTGATGCACCTGTACTGACCTTGCCTTCTTGATGATAGCGGGGTGAACAGGCAGTGGCTCGGGTGGATGTTGTCCTTGATGATCTTTTTGGCCTTCCTGGGACATTGGATGCTGTAGGTGTCCTGGAGGCAGGTAGTTGGCCCCCGGTGATGCGTTGTGCAGACCGCACCACCCTCTGGAGAGCCCTGTGGTTGTGGGTAGTGCAGTTGCCGTACCAGGTGGTGATACAGCCCGACAAGGTGCTCTCAATTGTGCATCTTTAAAAGTGTACGAGGGTTTCAGGTGACAAGCCAAATTTCTTCAGCGTCCTGAGGTTGCAGAGGCGCTGTTGCGTGGGTGGACCATTTCAGTTTGTCCTGTTGGCGTAATGGACTGAGAATCCAGATGGCTGGACCGACTCCGATAGTATATCCAGAGAAAACCATGTTTCTGTGAAACAGAGTATGTTACCATCTCTGATGTCTCTGGAATGAAACCCTTGCCCTAATCTCGTCAACCTTGTTTTCCAGGGACTGAACATGAGAGTAATATACTCGGAAGCGGTGGGTGGTGTGTGCGCCTCCTAAGTCTGACTAGAAAACTGCTCTGACTACCTCTTCTTCGCCGTCATTGTTTTGTGTCGGCCTCTGGAATCGGTTCAATTGCCCTGTGTGGTGCGAACAAAGGATCTGCTTCTGGAAAGTCGTATTCCTGGTCGTAATGCTGGTAATGCTGGTGAGTTACCGCCACTCTGATACCAAATAGTTATTCCCGGCTGTATGTAATAACACATAACATTTACTGGGCAAACAATGTAAGAAATAATACTGCAAAGTTTCCTTAGAAGTGAAGCAGCCCTCTCTGTCAGCTCATCCATATGGAGCCAGTCAATTAGATAAATAACAGTCTTCAGATTAACCTGTCTGGCTCTGGCGTTCCGCTAGCGGAACTCCTCCCACATTCCACTGAAAAGGCAGAGCGCGAAATTCAAAAGATATTTTTTAGAAATATTTAACTTTCACACATTAACAAGTCCAATACAGCAAATGAAAGATACACATCTTGTGAATCCAGTCAACATGTCCGATTTTTAAAATGTTTTACAGCGAAAACACCACATATATTTATGTTAGCTCACCACCAAATACAAAAAAGGACAGACATTTTTCACAGCACAGGTAGCATGCACAAAGCCAACCTAACTAACCAAGAACCAACCAAACTAACCAAGAAACAACTTCATCAGATGACAGTCTTATAACATGTTATACAATAAATCTATGTTTTGTTTGAAGAATGTGCATATTTGAGGTATAAATCAGTTTTACATTGCAGCTACAATCAGAAATTGCACCGAAAGCAGACAGAATAATTATAGAGACCAACGTCAAATACCTAAATACTCATCATAAAACATTTCTGAAAAATACATAGTGTACAGCAAATGAAAGACAAGCATCTTGTGAATCCAGCCAATATTTCCGATTTCTTAAGTGTTTTACAGCGAAAACACAATATAGCGTTATATTAGCTTACCACAATAGCCAGAAACACAAGCCATTTACCCGCAGCAAAAGTTAGCGATCGTAACAAACCAGCAAAAGATATATAATTTTTGACTAACCTTGATAAGCTTCATCAGATGACAGTCCTATAACATCAGGTTATACATACACTTATGTTTTGTTCGAAAATGTGCATATTTAGAGCTGAAATCAGTGGTTATACATTGTGCTAACGTAGCATCTTTTTCCCACAACGTCCGGATATTTTTCTGACACCCACATATTCTGACCAAATAACTATTCATAAACATTACTAAAAAATACATGTTTTATAGGAAATGATAGATACATTAGTTCTTAATGAAATCGCCGTGTTAGAATTCTAAAAATAACTTCATTACCACATCCAGCTTACGTTATAACGAGAGAGAGCCCAAATCTGGGCGCAAAATAATTGTCAACATATTCCGACAGATATATGAAATATCATCATAAAATGGGTCCTACTTTTGGTGATCTTCCATCAGAATGTTGTACAAGGGTGTCTTTTGTCCAGAACAATCGTTGTTTGGTTTTAGAACGGCCTTCTTCCCTCTCGAATTAGCAAGCTAACTAGCCAAGTGGCGCGTAGCTCTCCATCTTCACCATACCCAGAGAACGCAAGACGCCTAAACTCCCGAAAATATTTCAATAATCTGATGAAACTATATTGAAAAAACATACTTTACGATGATATGATCACATTTATCAAATAAAATCAAAGCCGGAGATATAACACGTATATAACGATTGCTTTTCGGAAGCCATTACCGGTGACCTCTATGCGCTTCCTGGACAGAGGAATTCTGGGGTCATGTCATTCCAAGAGCTCTCTTTTCACCATAGAAACACCTAGAAACCCCATTTGACCTCTCACAGCCTATGGGACATCTGTGAGAGGTTGAACATCTCTAGAGATTGAACATCTCTAGAGAGACCTGAAAATACCTGTGCAGCAAAGCTCCCCCCCAACCTGACAGAGCTTGAGAGGATCTGCAGAGAAGAATGGGAGAAACTCCCCAAATACAGGTGTGCCAAGCGTTATACCCAAGAAGACTCAAGGCTGTATTCGCTGCCAAAGGTGGTTCAACAAAGTACTGAGTAAAGGATCTGAATACTTATGTAAATGTGATATATTTCAGTTTTTTATTTTTTATAAATTAGTCAAAATTTACGAGGGAAAAATTGATGTAATACATTTTAGAACAATTCTGTAATGTAACAAAATGTGGAAAAATTCAAGGGGTCTGAATACTTTCCAAATGCACTGTATATACAAAAGTATGTAGACACTCCTTCAAATTAGTCAATTTGGCTATATCAGCCACCCCCGTTGCTGACAGATGTATACAATCGAGCAAACAGCCATACAATCTACGTAGACAAACATTGGCAGTAGAATGGCCTTACTGGAAGAGCTCAATGACTTTCAACATGGCCACCTTTCCATTAAGTCAGTTCGTCAAATTTCTGCCCTGCTAGAGCTGCCCCGGTGAACTGTAAGTGCTGTTATTGTGAAGTGGAAATGTCTAGGAGCAAAAACGGCCCAGCCGCAAAGTGGTAGGCCACAGAAGCTCACAGAACGAGACCGCCGAATGCTGAAGCACGTAACGTGTAAAAATCGTCTGTCCTCGGTTGCAACACTCACTACCGAGTTCCAGACTCCCTCTGTCAGCATAATAATTGTTAGTTGGGAGCTTCAGCAAATGGGTTTCAGCCGCAAACAAGCCTAAAATCATCATATGCATTGCTAAGCCATTGGCTGGAGTACTGTAAAGCTTGCTGCCATTGGACTTGGGAGCAGTGGAAACGCGTTCTCTGGAGTGATGACGATCTGGCAGTCAAACGGACAGATCTGGGTTTGGGGGATGCCGGGAGAACGCTACCTGACCCAATGCATAGTGCCAGCTGTAAAGTTTGGTGGAGGAGGATTAATGGTCTGGGGCTGTTTTCATGGTTCGGGCTAGGACCCTTAGTTCCAGTGAAGGGAAATCGTAACGCTACAGCATACAATGACATTCTAGACGATTCTGTGCTTCCAACTTTGTGGCAACAGTGTGGGGGAAGTCCCTTGCCTGTTTCAGTATGACAATGCCCCCATGCACAAATCAAGGTCCATACATAAATGTTTTGTCGAGATCGGTGTGGAAGAACTTTAGTGGCCTGCCTAGAGCCCTTACCTCTACCCCATCGAACACCTTTGGGATAAATTGGAACGCTGACTGCGAGCTAGGCCTAAATGCCCAACATCAGTGCCTGATCTCACCAATGCTCTTGTGGCTGAATGGAAGCTAGTCCCAACAGCAATGTTCCATAATCTACTGGAAAATCTTTCCAGAAGAGTGGAGGCTTTTATAGCAGCAAGGGGGGGGGGGGCAACTCCATATTAATTCCCATGATTGTGGAATGAGACGTTCGACGAGCAGGTGTCCACATACTTTTGGTCATGTAGTGTACTCTAAAACATGCACACAAGTACCCTAACTACTTTAAAACACTTATAGAAGTACCCTAAATACAGTACTGTAATGAACACGATGGGGACAGAGAGCTGGTTTCAAGTGCAGGGTGCAACAGGTGTTTATTGTAAAGGACCACAGGAGGAACCAGGTAGCTATGTCCAGGGGTAGGCAGAAGGTCCTACAATACGGGGTCCAAAAAGGCAACAGTACAGGCAGGGAAAAGGCTAGTAACGTCGTCCGGGAGATCAGGAAATAGGTTGATAACAGGAAATCCGATAGGCTAAAGTACAGGCAGGGAATAGGCAAAAGGTGTCGTTACTGAGGCAGGCAAAAACTATCATACACGGGAGGAGTAAATTACAGGAAAAACAGCACTACGAATAGAAGTGTGTCACAAAACAAACAATATCTCACAATGATGGGGTGCAAAGAACTGAACTACATGAACAGGTGATCAGAATTCAGGTGATTGGGATCTGGAGAGTGAGCTGCATTCAGGGGAACTATGTGTTTGCGAGTGTGAGCTGGAAAGTGGGCTGGAAGTGAGCTGCGTTCAGGGGAACTACATGTTTGAGAGTGTGAGTTGGAAGCAGACGTTACAAGTACCAAGACATATAGACGTACCCTATTTACTTAAAAATACATTTAGAAGTAGCCTTACTTCCAAATATGCCCAACACCGTGCCTTTTATGATAAAATTATCACATTTGGTACAATAATACTATATACCTTAAAGGAGCATTTGAATGATTTAAGCCTAATGATAGCTTAAAATGTCCAAGGTAGTTTGGAAAATACATTCGAGTTCATCATGTGTTTTTTTGTCTTTGAAGATATGACAACAAATGTGCCCAGAATGCTCTCCAAATCACTGTGTTTTGTTGATATCTTGATCCCTCGATTGAGAGGATAACATTTCAGCGTGCTCCTAATGATTTCAAAATATTGCGTTACATCTGTGAATTAGAATGATATATAACGTGTACCAAAACAGTGATTGCATAAGAAGTATTAATAGCCTTCGCATCGTGTCCGATACGTCCCATTCCAAAAAAGGTAGAGTTCTATTGGAATGGCTTCTGTTCATAGATGCGGTAAAGAGGTCAATGGAATGCAGGTCACAGCCATCGGCTCACATTCAACAAATCTGATCTACTGTAACAAAGACGATTTTCTGGAAATCTGTCATGAGTTTCGTCTTGTAACAGACCCACAACATGGTTACTAAAAGTCAGATTTTGGATATATTTGGCTGTTTTCGCTGCATAGTATTTAGACGTTTTCATTTTCAGGTTTAGAAGAAGTGAAGCTAGCGTACAGAAATTGGTGGTGGCAGTCAAAGTTGTTTTTACTGGGATGCAGTTTATTGGCGAAGATGACATGAACATACACTCATCGGCCAGTTTATTAGGTACACCAGCTGTTCACGAAAATGTATCCCTTCTAACAGACAGTGAGTCACGTGGCCATGGCTTGCTATATGAAGCACGCAGACAGGCATTGAGGCATTCGGTTACTGTTCGTTTAGACATTAAAATAGGCTAAATGAGTGACCTAAGTGACTGAGCATGGTATGGTCGTCAGTGCCAGGCACGCCAGATCCATTATCTCAGAAACGGCCACCCTTCTGGGTTTTTCACACTTGCCAACTGGAAGCGGCTCCAGTGGAAGCAAATGGCTCTGAGATATGAATAATAAGATCATACACATAACGATAGCCAGCGAACCAGCCAGCTAACGTTAGCTATCTAACTAACAGTACACTTTAACTTGAAATGAAAAGGCTTGATGTCAAAATTATAAATGTGTAATATCTTCCAAAGTAGCCAGCTAGACTATCTTACCCGTGTTCTGAAATCAGAGTATATAGCCAGAGCGAATTTACCAGCTACGTATATTAACAGTTGTTGCAGTGACATTCTATTGAAATCAGTACTTGCATAGTGGAGTCTTTTTGTTAAGACATGTAGCTAGCTAGCTAAACAATGAACCATAATACCAACTCATGACGTTACTACCCTGCATTAATCTACAGGCAGCTAACCATCCAGGTTCAATGATAGCTTGCTAACATTAGGCTATAACTAGCAATAGAAATGGCTCTGAGATACAAATAATAAGATCATACACGTAATGCTAGATTATCTTACCCATATACATCATTCGTGGATGAACGCGTCTCCCTGTCACGGATGCCATGGTTTAATTTGAAGATTAGTTTGAAAATGTAATCCGGAGACAGGTGTTTTCTCCATCTCTTTAGCTATCGTACTCAAATTCCACTGATTTCAAAACTCGGTCCTCCAGAAAGTGGTGAGCAACACATGCCGTTTTACTACGCGATACACAAAAAAATCTGCGTTAGACAGGAGTGCCTACACATACTGACCAGCTCAAATAGACAGAAGCTTGTTATATGACAGACCAATCCAAACTCATCTCGGCATGTCCAGCCCACTCATTATCTCAGCCAATCATGGCAAGCTGGAAGATGGCTGTATTTTTCTGTGACTAAACCAACTAGGCTCTTAATTTAAGAATTGTATTCGTATTTACAGGTGGCATACAAGTTTGTTATTAAGACACATGAAAGTATTACATGAAGGCATTTCTGCCCCAAAAAGTTTACATTCAAACGGCTCTCCTGTGAAGTAGTGACCCGCGACATACGTCTAGTTTCCTGAAATGGGTCACATTTATCCAGGCTGTATCACAACCAGCTGTGATTGGGAGTCCCATAGGGTGGCGGACAATTGGCCCAGCGTTGTCCGGGTTTGGCCAGTGTAGGCCATCATTGTAAATAAGAATTTGTTCTTAACTGACTTTCCTAGTTAAATAAAGGTTACATATGGAGATATGGCTATGTGAATCCTGTCCAATATGGCCCTATGGAGCTGGTTGGCAGTCATTTTGGAAAACTAGTCCTTTAGAGCAGTGGTATTCAAAATCAGGGTCGCGACCAGGGGAACTGCAGTGGGGTTGGTAATGTTTTTTTAAATAATAATAATTTTAGGAACATCGAAATTAAGAGTATAGATTATTGTATGGGACAATATACACATGTTTTTGAGAAAGATACTCTGAAAAATGTAATGTTATTTAGTAAATATATTTATTGGTATCTTTTCATTTGGATGAAAACCGGATCACTCATGTTTACATTTTCTACGCCGGTGGCTGGATGGCGTTCGCGCTTGTTGGATGCATCTCCGCCTTATCGTTTGTTGTTATCCGACTGGCCGGTGTTGCCCGGAGCTCCCCCATCTGATAAAGGAGTAGAAGGAGCAGAGCAAGAGGAGCAAGGCAATCAACGATGGTCGCATGTCACGTCCCATGGAAGCCGAAACAGAGTAACGCAGAGGTCCTTCACAGTTTTATTTGAGACGACTGTACAACCATCAAGATTAATTGTCAGATTCAACAGAAGATCTCTTTGTTTCTTGGGACCTAGAACAAGCATATCTGTTTTGTACGAGTTTAAAAGTAGAACGTTTGCAGCCATCCACTTCCTTATGTCTGAAACACAGGCTTCCAGCGAGGGCAGTTTTGGTGCTTCACCATGTTTCATCGAAATGTACAGCTGTGTAAAGTGATTAGTGTTCCATTATTAGTACTAGTGTAAGTTTGAGAATTGTATCATAATATGTACAATTAATTAACCTTTCTGCTGGACTATGACCTGTCTTTGCAACTATTTAATCTTCTTAGTTTAACCTATGCTGCTTTTTTATATTCTCTTTCATACACAAATAAGTTATTATCACTAGACAATGCTTTCTCAATATGACTTGACCTGAGGTGACTGTTCACCTCATCCTTATACCTTTACAATTAGCATTGTGTGGAATGTCACATTCACTTACAATGCAACAAAAATAAGAATAAATTCTGAGCTTGAGGAAGAAAGGAGGAGATAAGTCTTTATAGAGATACTGTAGGGAGAGGAGAGATGCTAGAGAGTGCAGGTGGAGAGTTCATTATAAAGTTCTGATATGTCGTGTTTGCTGAATGAATGAATTTTATTTGATCTATTAAAATATCTTGTAATATTATTGTCTTGTAATATTGTTTATTAAAAGATAGTTATGTGTCCGAGTGGGGAATCGGACATAGTGGAAAGACACTGCCCTCTACTGGAATTTGGTCTATATACAGGGAAGGGGAGAGGGACTGGGAGTGACAGGGAGAGGTAGAGGGATGGAGAGCGAGAGACGGGGAGAGGTAGCAGGACGGGAAGAAAGCGGGACGAGGAGGGAGAAAGAGGGACGGGAAAGAGAGAGAGGGACGGGAAGGGAGAGAGACGAGGACGGAGACAGAGAGACTGTCAGGGAGACGGGGTGGGAGAGAGAGAGACTGACAGAGAGACGGGAAACTGCTAGGGAGACGGGGGGCAAAAGGAGGGGGAGAGAGAAAGAGGGATGGAGAGAGAGAGAGAGAGAGAGGAATGGGGAGAGCGAGAGAGATAAGGAGGGAGAGAGACGGGGAGGGAGAAGGGGAGGGCGAGAGGGAGATGGGGTGAAAGAAAATGGGAGAGGGAGATGGGAAGGGAGATAGATAGAGATAGATAGATGTGGAAAACGAGAGAGGCTGTAGATTTAGCTTAATGACTATATATATTAATAATAATAATATATGCCATTTAGAAGACACTTTTATTCAAACAAACTTACAGTCACGAGTGCATACATTTTACGTATGGGTGGTCCCGGAAATTGGACCCACTATCCTGGCATTGCAAGCATCATGCTCTACCAACTGAGCTACAGAGGACCTTTTTTGTACTTTTTTGCATAATGCATTAATTTTCTGACTCAATAGTAATGTTATGAGTTAGAAAAAACACTTTCTGTCTGGTACACACACACACACACACACACACACACACACACACACACACACACACACACACACACACACACACACACACACACACACACACACACACACACACACACACACCAATCCCCACATAAAGGACACAAACAGACCTAGACAGACTCACAGATCAAATCAAATCTATTTATGATAATCGTCTGATCATATGCCAGCTGCTACCTCATTTCATTCAAATCTGCCATTAGTGAATTATAGCCATTTCTCTCATTAAGTAAATCACCAGCTAACAATGTGGTGGCACAGTCTTGCAGCCACTCACCAATAAATTAATCAGTTTTAATGAGAGTTAATGGTGATCTTTCTAAATGGAAACCTTCCGTCCCCGAAGCTGACAAAGATGCCAATTACTGTCCCACACATCATGTTAACAGACACATACACACACATACACACACATACGCAAGCAACGCACGCACGCACGCACGCACACACGCACACAAACTGACAGACATACTCACTATCACACAGAATCACACTTACCCCTGTGTCTGAGGAGGGAGAGAGAGATGTCTGGTGCCATAGCAACCAATGCGGATATCTCCACCCTCCCTCCATCAGGAGGAAAGAGAGAGAATGGCAGGAACATAATGAGAGCAGAGAGAGGAACAGAGAGACAGACTCACATACACACAAACACGCAGAGAGAGAGAGGAACGTGTTGATATGAGACATCAGGGCATCTGAAGACACAGAGAGAGAGGGATAGAGTGAATGAGAACAAGAGAGGCAGAGAGAGAGAGAGGGGGCAGACAGAAGAAGGAGGGAGCAAAAAGAGAGACGAAGAGCATCAGAGAAATGGAGGGAAAGAGAGAGAGAGAAAGATGAAGAGCGAAAAACAGACAACGCGAGGGAGAGAAAGACAGAGAGAAGCTGCTCAGCCTCTCCTAAACACAGACATCTTTCCTGTCTTCATGACTGTGCCTTTCAGTGAGCCGCAGCGTACTAGGCTAGAGTCTGAGCATTGACAGACAGTACATGCAGTGACTGACAGTACTCCAGTTAGCCTTTTTAGGTAAAACTATACTAAATATAATCACATCACCAAATAATTGATTAAAACACACTATTTTGCAAAGGTATACAGTAGCCTCAACAGCACTCTGTAGGGTAGCACCATGGTGTAGCCGGAGGACAGCTAGCTTCCGCCCTCCTCTGAGTACATTGACTTCAATTCAAAACCTAGGAGGCTCATGGTTCTCACCCCTTCCATAGACTTACACAATAATTATGTCAACTTCCAGAGGACGTCCTCCAACCTATCAGAGCTCTTGCAGCATTAACTGACATTTTGTCCACCCATTCAAATAATTAATCTAGTACTGAAAGCATAAACTACAGCTAGCTAGCACTGCAGTGCATAAAATGTGATGAGTAGTTGACTCAAAGAGAGAGAAAGAAAATTGTTGAACAGTTTTGAACAAATTAATTTCTTCCTAAATGAAGGAGAAGCTAGAGAGAAATAGAGAGAGAGAAAGAGATTTCATTACTATTTTCACTTTCAGTTTCACTTACTTAGCTAGCAAATGCAGCTAGCTAGTTTAGCCTACTGAAACACCCTGCTCAAACAGAGGGATGCTATATTAGCTAGCTGGCTATGACTATTTAACACAACACTGGAACTCTTCCAAGTCAAGGTAAGCTTTTGGTTTTACAAATTTATTGCCACCGGGGTCCGCCGGTGTAACTGCTTACAGACTGTACACTGTAACGTTACTGCATGATTGTAGCGGGTTTACTAACGCGTTAGTTCTATTAGCTATGCTGGCTATGATGTTACTTTAGCTAATATGGTGACAATGATGTAGGCTGTGTGTAGCGGTTAAGCTTGGAAAGGTTTTTTCGCCTGGTCACATACAGCTGATGTGTTGTGCATTGAGGTCCACAAGTGAAGGGAAGAGGTGAAAGGAGGAGGGTTCCATAAGGTGTTTTTTAATCAGTTTTTTTTACATTTAATTTGACTGCTTGCGTCAGTTACTTGATGTGGAATAGATTTCCATGTAGTCATGGCTCAATGTAGTACTGTGTGCCTCCCATAGTCTGTTCTGGACTTGTGACTGTGAAGAGACCTCTTGTGACATGTATTGTGGGGTATGCATGGGTGTCCGAGCTGTGTGCCAATAGTGTCAGACAGCTCGGTGCATTCAACGTGTCAATAACTCTCATAAATGAAAGTATTGATGAAGTCAATCTCTCCTCCACTTTCAGCCAGGAGAGATTGACATGCATATTGTTAATATTAGCTATCTGTGTATGTCCAAGGGCTAGCCATGCTGCCCTGTTCTGATCCAATTTCAATTTTCCTAAGTCCTTTTTTTGTGGCACCTGACCACACGACTGAACAGTAGTCAAGGTGCGACAAAACTAGGGCCTGTAGGACCTGCATTGCTGATAGTGTTGTTAAGAAGGCAGGCATCGCTTTATTATAGATAGACTTCTCCCCATCTTAGCTACTACTGCATCAATATGTTTTGACCATGACAGTTTACAATCTAGTGTTACTCCAAGCAGTTTAGTCATCTCAACTTGCTCAATTTACACATTATTTATTACAAGATTTAGTTGAGGTTTAGGGTTTAGTGAGTGTTTTCTTCCAAATACAATGCTTTTAGTTTTACAAATATTTAGGGCTAACTTATTCCTTGCCACCCACTCTGAAACTAACTGCAGCTCTTTGTTGAGTGTTGCAGTCATTTCAGTCGCTGTAGTAGCTGACGTGTATAGTGTTGAGCCATCCGCATACATAGAAACTCTGGCTTTACTCAGTCAGTGGCATGTTGTAGGAAAAATGTTAAAAAGCAAGGGGCCTAGACAGCTACCCTGGGGAATTCCTGATTCTAACTGGATTATATTTGATAGGCTTCCATTCAAGAATACCCTCTGTGTTCTGTTAGACAAATAACTCTTTATCCACATTGTAGCAGGGGGTGTAAAGCTATAACACGTACATTTTTCCAGCAGCAGACTATGGTCAATAATGTCAAAAGCTCCAATGAAGTCTAACAAAACAGCCCCTACAATCATTTTATCATCAATTTCTCTCAGCCAATCATCAGTCATTTGTGTAAGTGCTGTGCTTGTTGAGTGTCCTTCCCTATATTCATAGGCTAGGTTGAAGCAACCTCATGATGGATATAGGAAAAATTTGAGTATCATGTAGTAGCCTAAACCTATCGCTGTTAAATTTAACTGGGTGAATGGAATATGAATGACAATCATCCGATATACTGTAATAGAAATAAGGCCATGCTCATGAAAGAAAAATTGTCCTCCCTCATCTGAGGGACGTGCACACACACACACACACACACACACACACACACACACACACACACACACACACACACACCAGCAGTCTCAGTCTGCATCACCCAGCCCAGGGCCCATATTCATAAAGCGTCTCTCAGAGTAGGAATACTAATGTAGGATCAGTTCCCTCCTGTCCATATCATTATGATGTAAAGGGGAGAGCTTGGCCTGCAGTTATCAAGCATCTCAGAGTAGGAAATCGGTTCTAACTGCTCAAGAAATTCTCAGAGTGCGCAAATTTGGTCCTGCTTTTACGCATAGGAGTAAGAGCATGCTATCAACCTTCCTATGACATAAAAGTACTCATATCTCAGGGTATATTTAAGAGAGCTCACCAATTAGGAGTTGCCATAAATGGCTGCATTGAGATGATGGCAAGCACGCATATTTAGGGAGAGGGGGGATGTTTTACAAACATTTGATAAAGACAATTTAATCAAAAGATACCGTTTAGATAGGAATGGTATACTTTTTGTGACTGACCTTGTCCGTGATGCTATTTCTCCATCTACGGGACAATCGTGTACTCTCTCGACAGAGATGAAAGTAATCACCATTTTACGCTTCTTTGTAACAGGAAAAATGCAACAGGGTAACAGCAATGATTTGGTTTATCACAGACTACTATCAGCAGATCAATCCGTCAAACCCTAATTGCAATTACGGCACCTCAAATCATCTGAAGGTTAATTGATTTTCCCACCACTCAACGCCAGATTATTCAAAAACAAGATGATTGCATGCAAATCACTGGTTTACCGGGGGTTGTTGGCGTCATTGATTGTACCAACATCAACATCATTGTTCCACACATGGATGAGGACACATTCATCGATCGCAAGTGGTACCACAGTATTAATACCCAATGCAGACTATATGACTCTTGATGTTGTAGCCAACTGGCCTGGGTCTACACATGACTCCAAAGTGATCAGTGAGAGTTGTTTGAGCACAATGTTGTTCCCCCTTGATGTCACTTGCTTGGTGACAAAGGAGGTGGCTGCTGACCCCTTTCCTTCGACCTCTTCTGAGCACTCACCTCAATTATAGCAGGTGAGGCAATAGGACAAACATTGTTTTCCTGGGCAGTTGAGGTGAGTTGAAGTCTGAAATTTACATACAACTAAGCCAAATACATTTAAACTCAGTTTTTCACAATTCCTGACTTTTAATCCTGGTAAAAATTCCCTGCCTTAGGTCAGTTAGGATCACCACTTTATTTTAAGAATGTGAAATGTCAGAATAATAGTAGAGAGAATGATTTATTTGAGCTTTTATTTCTTTCATCACATTCCCAGTGGATCAGAAGTTTACATACACTCAATTAGTATTTGGTAGCATTGCCTTTAAATTGTTTAACTTGGGTCAAACGTTCGGGTAGCCTTCCACAAGCTTCCCACAATAAGTGGGAATTTTGGCCCATTTCTCCTGACAGAGCTGGTGTAACTGAGTCAGGTTTGCAGGCCTCCTTGCTCACACACGCTTTTCAGTTCTGCCCACATCTTTTCTATAGGATTGAGGTCAGGGCTTTGTGATGGCCAGTCCAATACCTTGACAGTGTTGTTCTTAAGCCATTTTGCCACAAATTTGGAAGTATGCTTGGGGTCATTGCCCATTTGGAAGACCCAAATGCAAGCTTTAACTTCCTGACTGATGTCTTGAGATGTTGCTTCAACATATCCACATAATTTGCCAGCCTCATGATGCCATCTATTTTGTGAAGTGCACCAGTCCCACCTGCAACAAATCACCCCCACAACATGATGCAGCCACCCCCGTGCTTCACGGTTGGGATGGTGTTCTTCGGGTTGCAAGCCTCCCCTTCTTCCTCCAAACATAACGATGGTCATTATGACCAAACAGTTCTATTTTTGTTTCATCAGCACAGAGAAGTGCGATCTTTGTCCCCATGTGCAGTTGCAAACCATAGTCTGGCTTTTTTTATGGCGGTTTTGGAGCAGTGGCTTTTTCCTTGCTGAGTGGCCTTTCAGGTTATGTCGATAGAGGACTCGTTTTACTGTGGATATAAATACTTTTGTACCCGTTTCCTCCAGCATCTTCACAAGGTCCTTTGTTGTTTTTCTGGGATTGATTTGCACTTTTCGCACCAAAGTACGTTCATCTCTAGGAGACAGAAAGCGTCTCCTTCCTGAGCGATATGATGGCTGAGTGGTCCCATGCTGCT
The DNA here is from genome assembly GCF_016432855.1 of Salvelinus namaycush. Classification (NCBI taxonomy): domain Eukaryota; kingdom Metazoa; phylum Chordata; class Actinopteri; order Salmoniformes; family Salmonidae; genus Salvelinus; species Salvelinus namaycush. Next base: position 49,082,113 of record NC_052318.1, on the reverse strand, counting down.
TCAACTGTATATAGTGGACGTTATCTCAGCATAATTAAAATATGAACCTATTTAAAATCACATGTAAATATATATTTTTTTATCTGAAGGGCTCACAAGATCACAAGGAGTGGAGTAGAAAGGCCATTGGAAGAGGATTTTTCACGTTCTCCATGGAGAGGTGTGTCACAGCTTGAGGATGCCTCATAATACAGCCTGGCCTCATAGACTACACGTAACATAGTACATTTAAATCCGGGACACTCAAATTAGTATGATATGTTACGTTTGGTATGGTTACATACAGTGCATTCGGAAAGTATTAAGACCCCTAACTTTTTCCACATTTTGTTACGTTACAGAATTACTCGTTTTGTTCCCCTCATCAATCGACACACAATACCCTATAATGACAAAGCAAATAAATGTTTTCTTATTATTTATTCTTCTTATTATGATTTTTTACCCCTTTTTCTACCCAATTGGTAGTTACAGTCTTGTCCCATCACTGTCCTGAGCGCACTAGCTAGGTAGGACGTAGGACGGCGGACGTAAAGGTAACGTAAAGGTAATGGCGGACTGAACGAAGTTATGTAGAGCACCTCAAGATAAAACATAATATTCGAAATATCTGCTAAATTAGACTAAAATATTAGCACTAAATAATCTGGTGGGTGATAACCTTCAATCTGGATAATAACACAAAACAAATCCTAAGATTAGAGACATTTATCGACAAATATTACGAAAACAAGCAACACCCAAACATGACGGAGAGTAAGACAGGGGAACCGATTCAAAAACGAAAACGTGACTCCTCAACCGATACGGATGATTTAATATTCTCACCACCGGCAATGGTAAAGGTCGAAACCGATCTGTTAAAATCAATAAATGACAAACTGGGTATACTTGAATTAGTTAGTAAAGATATAAAAGAGTTGAAGGCAAGCCTAGAGATGAGTGATGAAAAAGCTGCGACATTGGAGAAGGAAACACACGCGCTAAAAGGGACAGTCAATAAAATTGAAACCGAAATGAATGAAATTAAAAAGGAGAACACCGTTCTGAAGGAATGCTTACTAGACATACAAACTAGATCCATGAGAGAGAATTTGGTACTTACAGGTATCCAAGAGAAAGAAGGAGAGGTTCCTGAATCTGTAGTTAGAGAGTTCCTTTTTGCAGCGCTTCAGATTCCACGCGAAGTTATCGATAAGATCCAACTTGAACGTGTACACCGCCTCGGACAGAGAGGGCAGAGGTACGAACGCCCAATCGTTGCCAAATTTGCTTCATTTAAAGATAAAATAATGGTTAAAAGCCTGGGTAAAAGACTTGCTGGGACCAAAATTGGCATGAATGTGTTATGCTGGTGAATGAGGACCCAAAAGCGACGTAATAGTAACAGAGTCTTTATTCCAGTAATAAACAAATAATGATTCTCCTGGATATTATCAATGGTCAATCCAAAACAGGAACTGAAATCCTCTCGTCAATAGAGAGGAACGACTGGAGACGCGACCACAGACTGCAGGTCGCTTCAGGAAGGCACTGGCCGTAGCTGACATAGACACCTGCTCACACGCAGCATCTGAAGAAGGCAAAGAACACGACAGGGCGGAACAAGGACACAGGAACAGCAAACATCAAACAAGAATCCGACAAGGACAGAAGCGGAAAACAGAGGGAGAAATAGGGACTCTAATCAGAGGGCAAAATAGGGGACAGGTGTGAAAGAGTAAATGAGGTCGTTAGGAGAATGAGAAACAGCTGGGAGCAGGAACGGAACGATAGAGAGAGAGAAAGAGGGAAAGAACCTAATAAGACCAGCAGAGGGAAGCACAGGGACAAGACATGATGAAAGACAAAACATGACAGTACCCCCCCACTCACCGAGCGCCTCCTGGCGCACTCGAGGAGGAACCCTGGCGGCAACGAAGGAAATCATCAATCAACGAACGGTCCAGCACGTCCCGAGATGGAACCCAACTCCTCTCCTCAGGACCGTAACCCTCCCAATCCACTAAGTACTGGTGACCACGTCCCCGAGAACGCATGTCCATGATCTTTCGTACCTTGTAAATAGGAGCGCCCTCGACAAGGACGGGGGGGGGGGGGGGAAGACGAACGGGGGCGCGAAGAAAAGGCTTGACACAAGAGACATGGAAGACAGGGTGGACGCGACGAAGATGTCGCGGAAGAAGCAGTCGCACAGCGACAGGATTGACGACCTGAGAGACACGGAACGGACCAATGAACCGCGGAGTCAACTTGCGAGAAGCTGTCGTAAGGGGAAGGTTACGAGTGGAAAGCCACACTCTCTGACCGCGACAATACCTAGGACTCCTAATCCTACGTCTATTGGCGGCTCTCACAGTCTGCGCCCTGTAACGGCAAAGTGCAGACCTGACCCTCCTCCAGGTGCGCTCACAACGTTGGACAAAAGCCTGAGCGGAGGGAACGCTGGACTCGGCGAGCTGGGACGAGAACAGAGGAGGCTGGTACCCAAGACTACTCTGAAACGGAGATAGCCCGGTAGCAGACGAAGGAAGCGAGTTGTGAGCGTACTCAGCCCAGGGGAGCTGTTCTGCCCAAGACGCAGGGTTTCGAAACGAAAGGCTGCGTAATATGCGACCAATCGACTGATTGGCCCTTTCTGCTTGACCGTTAGACTGGGGATGAAACCCGGAAGAGAGACTGACAGAAGCACCAATCAAACGACAGAACTCCCTCCAAAACTGTGACGTGAATTGCGGACCTCTGTCTGAAACGGCGTCTAACGGGAGGCCATGAATTCTGAACACATTCTCAATGATGATTTGTGCCGTCTCCTTAGCGGAAGGAAGCTTAGCGAGGGGAATGAAATGTGCCGCCTTAGAGAACCTATCGATAACCGTAAGAATCACAGTCTTCCCCGCAGACGAAGGCAGACCGGTAATAAAGTCTAAGGCGATGTGAGACCATGGTCGAGAAGGAATGGGAAGCGGTCTGAGACGACCGGCAGGAGGAGAGTTACCTGACTTAGTCTGCGCGCAGTCCGAACAAGCAGCCACGAAACGGCGCGTGTCCCGCTCCTGAGTAGGCCACCAAAACCGCTGGCGAATAGAAGCAAGCGTACCCCGAACGCCGGGATGGCCAGCTAACTTGGCAGAGTGAGCCCACTGAAGAACAGCCAGACGAGTAGAGACAGGAACGAACAGAAGGTTACTAGGACAAGCGCGCGGCGACGCAGTGTGAGTGAGTGCTTGCTTTACCTGTCTCTCAATTCCCCAGACAGTCAACCCGACAACACGCCCTTCAGGGAGAATCCCCTCGGGGTCGGTAGAAGCCACAGAAGAACTAAAGAGACGGGATAAGGCATCAGGCTTGGTGTTCTTATTTCCCGGACGATAGGAAATCACGAACTCGAAACGAGCGAAAAACAACGCCCAACGAGCCTGACGTGCATTAAGTCGTTTGGCAGAACGGATGTACTCAAGGTTCTTATGGTCAGTCCAAACGACAAAAGGAACGGTCGCCCCCTCCAACCACTGTCGCCATTCGCCTATGGCTAAGCGGATGGCGAGCAGTTCGCGGTTACCCACATCATAGTTGCGTTCCGATGGCGACAGGCGATGAGAAAAGTAAGCGCAAGGATGGACCTTATCGTCAGACTGGAAGCGCTGAGACAGAATGGCTCCCACGCCCACCTCTGAAGCGTCAACCTCGACAATGAATTGTTTAGTGACGTCAGGAGTAACAAGGATAGGGGCGGATGTAAAACGCTTCTTGAGGAGATCAAAAGCTCCCTGGGCGGAACCGGACCACTTAAAGCAAGTCTTGACAGAAGTCAGAGCTGTGAGAGGGGCAGCCACTTGACCGAAATTACGAATGAAACGCCGATAGAAATTAGCGAAACCGAGAAAGCGCTGCAACTCGACACGTGACTTAGGAACGGGCCAATCGCTGACAGCCTGGACCTTAGCGGGATCCATCTGAATGCCTTCAGCGGAAATAACAGAACCGAGAAATGTGACAGAGGAGACATGAAAGGCGCACTTCTCAGCCTTCACGTAGAGACAATTCTCTAAAAGGCGCTGGAGTACACGTCGAACGTGCTGAACATGAATCTCGAGTGACGGTGAAAAAATCAGGATATCGTCAAGGTAAACGAAAACAAAAATGTTCAGCATGTCTCTCAGTACATCATTAACTAATGCCTGAAAGACAGCTGGAGCATTAGCGAGACCGAACGGCAGAACCCGGTATTCAAAATGCCCTAACGGAGTATTAAACGCCGTTTTCCACTCGTCCCCTTCTCTGATGCGTACGAGATGGTAAGCGTTACGAAGGTCCAACTTAGTAAAGAACCTGGCTCCCTGCAAAATCTCGAAGGCCGACGACATAAGGGGAAGCGGATAACGATTCTTAACCGTTATGTCATTCAGCCCTCGATAATCCACGCAGGGGCGCAGAGTACCGTCCTTCTTCTTAACAAAGAAAAATCCCGCTCCGGCGGGAGAGGAAGAAGGCACCACGGTACCGGCGTTGAGAGAAACAGACAGATAATCCTCGAGAGCCTTACGTTCGGGAGCCGACAGAGAGTATAGTCTACCCCGAGGGGGAGTGGTCCCCGGAAGGAGATCAATACAACAATCATACGACCGGTGAGGAGGAAGGGAGCTGGCTCTGGACCGACTGAAGACCGTGCGCAGATCATGATATTCCTCCGGCACTCCTGTCAAATCACCAGGTTCCTCCTGAGTAGAGGGGACAGAAGACACAGGAGGGATAGCAGACATTAAACACTTCACATGACAAGAAACGTTCCAGGATAGGATAGAATTACTAGACCAATCAATAGAAGGATTATGACATACTAGCCAGGGATGACCCAAAACAACAGGTGTAAAAGGTGAACGAAAAATCAAAAAGGAAATGGTCTCACTGTGGTTACCAGATACTGTGAGGGTTAAAGGTAGTGTCTCACATCTGATACTGGGGAGAAGACTACCATCTAAGGCGAACATGGGCGTGGGCTTCCCTAACTGTCTGAGAGGAATGTCATGTTTCCGAGCCCATGCTTCGTCCATAAAACAACCCTCAGCCCCAGAGTCTATCAAGGCACTGCAGGAAGCAGCTGAACCGGTCCAGCGTAGATGGACCGACAAGGTAGTACAGGATCTTGATGGAGAGACAGGAGTAGTAGCGCTCACCAGTAGCCCTCCGCTTACTGATGAGCTCTGGCTTTTACTGGACATGACATGACAAAATGTCCCGCAGAACCGCAATAGAGGCAAAGGCGGTTGGTGATTCTCCGTTCCCTCTCCTTAGTCGAGATGCGAATACCTCCCAGCTGCATGGGCTCAGTCTCTGAGCCGGTGGGAGGAGATGGTTGAGATGCGGAGAGGGGAAACACCGTTAACGCGAGCTCTCTTCCACGAGCTCGGTGACGAAGATCTACCCGTCGTTCTATGCGGATGGCGAGTGCAATCAAAGAGTCCACGCTGGAAGGAACCTCCCGGGAGAGAATCTCATCCTTAACCTCAGCGTGAAGTCCCTCCAGAAAACGAGCGAGCAACGCCGGCTCGTTCCAGTCACTGGAGGCAGCAAGAGTGCGAAACTCTATAGAGTAATCCGTTATGGATCGATCACCTTGACATAGGGAAGCCAGGGCCCTGGAAGCCTCCTTCCCAAAAACTGAACGATCAAAAACCCGTATCATCTCCTCTTTAAAGTTCTGATAATCGTTAGAACACTCAGCCCTTGCCTCCCAGATAGCTGTGCCCCACTCCCGAGCCCGACCAGTAAGGAGTGATATGACGTAAGCGATCCGAGCTCTCTCTCTTGAGTACGTGTTGGGCTGGAGAGAGAACACAATATCACACTGGGTGAGAAAGGAGCGACACTCAGTGGGCTGCCCAGAGTAACATGGTGGGTTATTAACCCTAGGTTCCGGAGACTCGGAAGACCAGGAAGTAGCTGGTGGCACGAGATGAAGACTCTGAAACTGTCCAGAGAGATCGGAAACCTGAGCGGCCAGGGTCTCAACGGCATGACGAGCAGCAAACAATTCCTGCTCGTGTCTGCCGAGCATTGCTCCCTGGAACTCGACGGCAGTGTTGAGAGAATCCATAGTCGCTGGGTCCATCTTGGTCGGATTCTTCTGTTATGCTGGTGAATGAGGACCCAAAAGCGACGTAATAGTAACAGAGTCTTTATTCCAGTAATAAACAAATAATGATTCTCCTGGATATTATCAATGGTCAATCCAAAACAGGAACTGAAATCCTCTCGTCAATAGAGAGGAACGACTGGAGACGCGACCACAGACTGCAGGTCGCTTCAGGAAGGCACTGGCCGTAGCTGACATAGACACCTGCTCACACGCAGCATCTGAAGAAGGCAAAGAACACGACAGGGCGGAACAAGGACACAGGAACAGCAAACATCAAACAAGAATCCGACAAGGACAGAAGCGGAAAACAGAGGGAGAAATAGGGACTCTAATCAGAGGGCAAAATAGGGGACAGGTGTGAAAGAGTAAATGAGGTCGTTAGGAGAATGAGAAACAGCTGGGAGCAGGAACGGAACGATAGAGAGAGAGAAAGAGGGAAAGAACCTAATAAGACCAGCAGAGGGAAGCACAGGGACAAGACATGATGAAAGACAAAACATGACAGAATGATCAGTTTCCGAAAGAAATTGCAGAACGGCGCAAAGTTCTGTATCCAATTTTCAAAGAAAATAGATTAAAAGCGAAACGAGTAGCTCTCGTCGTTGATAAACTATATATTGATAACCAGTTGTTCAGAGACACAAAGACTACTCCATGGTTATTTTAAAAATTACAAAGTTCTCATAGATGAGGAAAATAAACACAATTCAAGCCCGGTTATTGATTGTAACAATACAATACAAAATATAGCTTTTCTATAAATCTTCATATATAACTAATTGAACACAAGCACTATTTCTACATAGTGAAGATAAAAACTAAGTAAACAGAAGGCACAGTATGTGTGGATGGTGTGGTGTGTGTTTATTTTTATTTGTTATGTTTGGAAAGTTGAGTGAGTGAGTAATGAAATAGTTGCATATCCCAGAGCCAGTGTATTGCTGTGGGCCGGGTATGAGAGGGCTTTCAATGTTGTTCAGATGATGGATATACTTTTATAATGAATTATACGTCTTATTTATTTATTGTCCTATCATGGGGAACTACATTTTTAAAATAAATTATATCTAATTATTTATTATCCTATTTTAATGGTACGGTCCATGGCCCTATACCCTAGACACCCACATGAATGGCCCAGATACTAAGGAGAAGTCCCTAACTGTTTTATGTGCATGCTGTAAGCGGTCTGTATGCAGCCAAAATGAGGTCAGGGACCAAGAGCAGCACTGCCCCCTCAAGATTCTGAGCCTGCTTGGCAGGGTTGGTCCTGCAAAGCCAAAGCCCCCTAAAGGGAGAGCATAATAAACAAGGAAATTCTCAAAGCTGCTAATGAGAACCTTGACGACCTTGTACCTAGCCGGTGGGGATTCCGGTGGGGTGCCCCCACTCAGGCAGTGGCAGTGCTGGCAACACTAGCTGCAGTAACCCATGGGGAGGGGGTCACACTCGGACATTCAGAGAGGGGGTATATTATTGTGGCCCTGGTGGCACGAAATCAAGTCGGACTGCATGGAGATGCTTGGGAACATGGTCAAAATGGATGACCGTATTGTGGGTGTTTCAGGAAGAAGGTGTACATTTGACCTCCATCATTTAGGATGTGACAATGGTAAATAAATCTCTACATTTATGCTCATTTTTTGCGCGGTCTTGCAGGCCTTCTCATGCAGCTGCAACTGCAAGTACATTTGTAAATCATGATCCATCTTGAGTTGGGCTCTGGGATGGTGCAATTGTTGAGAGGGTGAGCTTATGGTTGTGTGGGGGTAAGGGCTGAATGTGTGTGGGTGTATGTGTGTATCCCACAACTGTTGCGAAGGAAGAAGTAAAAGATGTTAGAGACTATAGAGGATGATTCACAGCAATATGTAATAAAAATAGAGGTGAGGGCGATGGAAATGCATTTGGCAATGGATCTGCTTCGGTTCGGTGGATGGCGCTGTGTGCACTTTTCGAAGGATGGATCCCAGTCGGTCCGGGGCTGTGCGATGCGGGGGGTCGGGGGTGGTCTGCCGGTCATTGGGATGACAACCCAACTCGAGATGGGGGCTTTTGGCGGGTGGAATAGTGGGGACCAATTGGAGGTTTGCTTAGTGGAGATGCAAATGTCATGGTACAACTATATAGACACTCAATCATTATGTTACTTTTTAATAGGACGTTTACAAACATATATTTTGATAAAAATAATTGAAAGGTGTGTCTCATTATGGTAAGTGGTGAAATAAGTATAGCCAGTTACAATTGTAATGGCTTAGCAGATAATAAGAAAAGACGATCAGTATTTACCTGGCTAAAAGAGAAGGATTATAATATCTACTGTTTACAGGAAACCCATTCGACAGTTTTAGATGAAGTTTTGTGGAAAAAGAACTGGGGGGGCGAAATATATTTCTCCCATGGGCAAAGAAATTCAAAAGGGGTGATGGTTTTAATTAATAATAACTTTGATCCAAATGTGCAACTTGTCCAAACAGATCCTCAAGGTAGATGGATTATTTTAAATATGTTATTGGACAATAAACATATATGGCTTATTAACCTATACGGTCCGAATAATGATGATCCAAGCTTCTTTGACAATATATATAAGAATGTATCAACTCTACAAGCAACACTAGACTCTATTATTATAGTGGGAGATTTTAATACGGTCTTAAATACCTCTATGGACCGGAAAGGAAATCACACTACAAACTATCACCCTCAGGCACTTAAGGAAATCAGGAATGTCATGGATATATTGGAATTAGTGGATATATGGAGACTTAAATACCCTGACCTAGTGAGATATACATGGCGGAGGCTTAATCAAGCTAGTCGCCTTGACTACTTTCTTATATCATTCTCTCTGGCACCAAAAGTTAAAAAGTGTTTGATAGGGGACAGAATGCGGTCGGACCATCACATAATTGGCATATATATTACTCTTACAGAATTTCCACGTGGGCGAGGATATTGGAAATTTAATCAAAGCCTACTAGATGATAAATTGTTTAGAACTAGGACAGAAGAATTTATAACTGACTTTTTTAGACATAACATAGGTACAGCAGATCCCCATATTGTATGGGACACTTTTAAGTGTGGCTTTAGAGGCCATGCAATTCAGTACTCATCTATAAAACAAAAGCAATTTCGATCAAAAGAGTCCATATTAACAAAGGAAATTGAAGGACTAACAGTACAGTTAGATAACAATAAAAACGGTACCATAGAGGCACAGAATAAGTTAGAGGAAAAACAAAAAGAAATGGAGGAACTTATTCAAGAAAGATCCAGTGTAATATATTACAAAAATAAAGCGAACTGGATGGAATATGGGGAAAAATGCACCAAATTCTTTTTCAATCTTCAATATAGAAATGCTACCAAAAAAAACGTATTAAAACTTGTTACAAATGATGGAGTCACGCATGATTCACCAAATGATATTTTGAAAGAGGAAGTAAAGTACTTTAAGAATATATTTTCGTTTCAGGCTCCTCCATCTCCACTAACTGAAACTAATTGTATGGATTTTTTCCCTAATAATAATGTAAAATTAACATCTGTACAGAAAGACTCATGTGAAGGCCTAATTACAGAGGAGGAACTACTTGATGCAATTGGGGCCTTTAAGGATGGGAAAACTCCAGGACTGGATGGCATACCAGTGAAAGTATACAAACATTTTTTTGATATACTCAAAGGACCATTATTAGCTTGTTTTAACCACTCCTATATAAATGATAGATTATCAGACACGCAACAAGAAGGTGTGATATCATTATTACTGAAACAGGACCCAAGTGGTATATATAAAGATCCAGTCCATTTAAAAAATTGGAGACCTCTTACACTTCAGTGTTGTGATGCAAAAATCCTAGCAAAATGCTTGGCGCATAGAATAAAAAAAGTTTTGTCAGATATTATTCATCCTAATCAGACAGGTTTTTTACATGGACGATACATTGGAGATAATATAAGGCAAGTACTGGAAACAATAGAACACTATGAAATATCGGGGACACCAGGCCTGGTTTTCATAGCTGATTTTGAAAAGGCTTTTGATAAAGTACGACTGGAGTTTATATATAAATGCCTAGAATATTTCAATTTTGGGGAATCTCTTATAAAATGGGTAAAAATTATGTATAGTAACCCTAGGTGTAAAATAGTAAATAATGGCTACATCTCAGAAAGTTTTAAACTATCTAGAGGAGTAAAACAAGGTTGTCCACTATCGGCATATCTATTTATTATTGCCATCGAAATGTTAGCTGTTAAAATTAGATCAAACATTAATATTAAGGGATTAGAAATCCAGGGCCTAAAAACTAAGGTGTCATTGTACGCTGATGATTCATGTTTTCTTTTAAAACCACAACTAGAATCTCTCCACGGCCTCTTAGAGGATCTAGATACATTTGCTATCCTCTCTGGATTAAAACCAAATTATGATAAATGTACCATATTACGTATTGGATCACTAAAAAATACACATTTTACATTGCCATGTAGTTTACCAATTAAATGGTCTGACGGTGATGTGGACATACTCGGTATACAAATCCCAAAAGAAAGAAATGATCTCACTCCAATAAATTTTTATAGAAAGTTAGCAAAAATAGATAAGATCTTGCTACCATGGAAAGGAAAATACCTGTCTATTTGTGGGAAAATCACCCTGATTAACTCTTTAATCATATCACAGTTTACCTATTTGCTTATGGTTTTGCCTACACCTAGTGACCTGCTTTTTAAATTATATGAACAAAAAATATTCAATTTTATTTGGAACGGCAAGCCAGATAAAATTAAAAGGGCCTATTTATATAACGAATATGAATTCGGAGGGCAGAAATTATTAAATATTAAAGCATTAGACCTCTCACTAAAGGCATCAGTCATACAAAAGTTATACTTAAATCCAAACTGGTTCTCTAGTAGATTGGTACGAATGTCTCATCCTATGTTCAAGAAGGGTCTTTTTCCCTTTATTCAGATTACACCTGCTCACTTTCGGTTGCTTGAAAAGGAAATAATCTCCAAAATATCTTTATTTTTTAAGCAAGCCTTAGAAAGTTGGTTGCAATTTCAGTTTAATCCACCTGAAAGGACGGAACAAATAGTACAACAAATCTTGTGGTTAAATTCAAATATAGTAATTGATAAAAAAACTGTATTTATCGAAGAAATGTTTAAAAAAGGTATAATTTTTGTGAATGATATCATAAATAGGACTGGTGGAGTAATGTCACACATGCAGCTAACACAGACATATGGAAATGTCTGCTCTACCCAAAATTACAACCAATTAATTGCAGCATTACCACAAAAATGGAAGAGGCAGGTGGAAGGGGATAAAAGTAAGGAACTTGTATGTCGGCCTTATATTAAAGAACATAAATGGTTAAAGAAAAGTGTGATAAATAAAAACATATACCAATTTCATTTAAGGATCAAAAAACTTACAGCTGTGCCATATAAATTGCAAAATAGTTGGGAAGAGATTTTCGATGTACCCATTCCATGGCACATGGTGTATGAATTGATACGCAAAACAACGCCGGATTCAAAACTTCGAATTTTTCAATTTAAATTATTGTACAAAATTCTTGCAACTAATAGAATGTTATATATATGGGGGATACAATCTTCCCAGCTCTGTAGATTCTGCTGTGAGGAGGCAGAGTCATTAGACCATTTATTTTGGTATTGTCCGCATGTAGCTCGTTTTTGGTCACAGGTCCAGGAATGGTTGAAGAATTGCAACATTTGCGTAGAACTAACGCTACAGATAGCAATACTGGGGGATTTGAAAAGCCATAGTCAATCAATCAATAATATAATAATTATTTTAGCAAAAATGTTTATTTTTAATTTACAATCCGTGGAAGCTATGAGAATAGGAAGATTCAAATCTTTTGTGAAGCATCACAGCACAGTTGAAAAATATATGGCAAATAAAAATCCGAAATGGATGATGTTGGAAGATAGATGGGAAAGGTTGAGTGGAGCTGAAGGGTGGGACTAATAACAAGATAAACAATGTAGGGCATACGGGATCTGTGAAATGTGTATAGGTGCAGAGCTATTGTGAAATAGCACAGTTACAAGTGGAAATCAAACTGGATGGACAACAGAAATAGAGGAAGGACTAAGAACAAACAAGAGAGAACTATTATAAAGTAGACTGTGTCTGTAAAATGTGTATAAGATGTATAAATTGAAGGTAAAAACAGAAATGTTTATCAGTTTACTCCAATTGGGGGATCGGTGGTAGGGTTTGCGGGGAATAATAATAAAGGTATACTCTTTAAAAAAGTATGTATGTCTATGTAGGTATGTGTATGTATATATGTGTATATGTATGCATACGTGAATGGATATATATATTTACCCAAAAAATATGGGGGATTGGAAATGATGCAGACAATTACATTGGAAGCAACATTCTTTCCGCAATATTAAGCTGATCCACCCCCCAAAAATAAATAAATAAAATAAAATAAAATAAAATAAAAAATGAACCTATTTAAAATCACATGTAAATATATATTTTTTTATCTGAAGGGCTCACAAGATCACAAGGAGTGGAGTAGAAAGGCCATTGGAAGAGGATTTTTCACGTTCTCCATGGAGAGGTGTGTCACAGCTTGAGGATGCCTCATAATACAGCCTGGGCTCATAGACTACACGTAACATAGTACATTTAAATCCGGGACACTCAAATTAGTATGATATGTTACGTTTGGTATGGTTACATACAGTGCATTCGGAAAGTATTAAGACCCCTAACTTTTTCCACATTTTGTTACGTTACAGAATTACTCGTTTTGTTCCCCTCATCAATCGACACACAATACCCTATAATGACAAAGCAAATAAATGTTTTCTTATTATTTATTCTTCTTATTATGATTTTTTACCCCTTTTTCTACCCAATTGGTAGTTACAGTCTTGTCCCATCACTGCATCTCCCGTACAGACTCGGGAGAGGCGAATGTTGAGAGCCGTGCATCTTCCGAAACACAACCCCGCCAAGACGCACTGATTCTTGACACAATGCTTGCTAAACCCGGAAGCCAGCCGCACCAAACACTATACACCTGGTAACCTTGTCAGCGTGCATTGCACCCGGCCACAGGAGTTGCTAGAGCGCAACTCCTGGACCACCCAGCCTGGACCACCCAGCTGGCTAAACCCTCCCCTAAACCGGACAACGCTGGGCCAATTGTGTGCTGCCTCATGGGTCTCCTGGTCGGGGCCAGTGTGACACAGCCTGGGATCGAACCAGGATCTGTAGGGATGCAGTGCCTTAAACCGCTGCGCGGTTTCATATTTACGTGAGCATTCAAACCTTTTGCTATGAGACTCGATATTGAGCTCAGGTACATCCTTTTTCCATTGATCATCCTTGAGATGTTTCTACAACTTGATTGGAGTCCACCTGTGGTAAATTCAATTGATTGAACAGGATTTGGAAAGACACACACTTGTCTATATAAGGCCCCACATTTGACAGTGCATGCCAGAGCAAAAACCAAGCCATGATGTCAAAGGAATTGTCCGTAGAGCTCCGAGACAGGATTGTGTCAAGGCACAGATCAGGGGAAGGGTACTGAAAAATATCTGTAGCATTGAAACCAACAAGAGTCTTCCTAGAGCTGGCCACCCGGCCAAACTGAGCAATCGAGGGAGAAGGGCATTGGTCAGGGAGGTAACCAAGAATCCGATGGTCACTCTGACAGAGCTCCAGAGTTCCTCTGTGGAGATGGGAGAACCTTCCAGAAGGGGAACCATCTCTGGCACCTAAAGACAGGCACCTAAAGACTCTCAGACCATGAGAAACAAGATACTCTGGTCTGATGAAATCAAGATTGAACTCTTTGACCTGAATGACAAGCATAACGTCTGGAGGAAATCTGACACCATCCCTACGGTAAAGCAAGGTTGTGACAGCATCATGCTGTGGTGAGGTTTTTTAGCGGGAGGGACTGGGTGACTTGTTAGGATCGAGGGAAAAATAAACAGAACAAAGTACAGAGAGAACCTGCTCCAGACTGCTCAGTACGTGTGCAACGACACTCCCCACCCAACCTGACAGAGCTTGAGAGGATCTGCAGCGAAGAATGGGATAAACTCCCCCAAAACAGTTGTGCCAAGCTTGTAGCGTCATACCCAAGAAGACTCGAGGCTGTAATCGCTGCCAAAAGTATTTTGTAACGTGTCTGAAAGTACTGAGTAAAGTACTGAGTAAAGTGTCTGAATACTTATGTAAATGTGATAATTCCATTTTTTTTCTGTGTTTATTTTTGATTTCAAAAATACTGTTTTGGTATGTCATTATGGGGTATTGTGTGTAGATTGATGAGGAAAAAAACAACTGAATACACTTTAGAAGAAGGCTCTAACATAACAAAATGTGGAAAAAGTCAAGGGGTCTGAATACTTTTCAAATGCACCGTAAGACAGAAGGTTACATAAGGAAATCTTTTTTTGATGCACCTGTTCGTCAATTTAAGTAACATAATGAAAAAATCCCCATCATAATCCAGCAGTTAAGCTAGAGATATGTCAATCCAATGCATCCGCCTCTGTCGGCCTCCCGCATCTGCGGTGAAAGGTGGCCGAGCTACACCGGTGTTTGTCAGACCATGAGACATCCCGAAAATCGGGTTGGCTAACAGTTTTAGTAACTAATATGACCCCTCTATATAAGGATGAGAATCTCACAAACACGATGGCTTTCTCCATTTTGCTCTACAATCCCCACAAGCCCAACGGGACTCGTCTGAAGTCAGTACCGCCGATGTGACAACCAATATAGGAAATAAACTTCAAAACCGTATTCCTTCTGATACATTTTCTGACTGTCTGTTTTGTAATTTATGAATGTGTTATTCAATTTAGTACCTTGTCTACTACTACTACTTTTTAGCAACTTTGCAACTATAATTTATGAATGTGTTAGCAATTTAGTACCTTGTCTACTACTACTACTTTTTAGCAACTTTGCAACTATCCTTCCCCTAATCCTAACCCTTTTAGCTAACCCTTTTAGCTTAAACCTTCTTTGGGCTATAGTAGTAGGCCAAATGAAATATTTTATCAAAACATTTGTACATCATTTTTTTGTCCTAAAATTCAAAATCAAATAGCTAAATAATCCATGGTATGACCGTCTTAAAACAATTCCAACGAAAGGAGGGTGGTTGGTCGGGATAGATGGATGGGTGAGTGTACAATGTGAACTTTAGCATTTTAGCAATTTAGTACCTTGTCTACTACTACTACTTTTTAGCAACTTTGCAACTATCCTTCCCCTAACCCTTTTAGCTAACCCATCCCCGTCCCCTAACCTTAACCTAACTTCTAACCTTAAACCTAAACTTAACCCTAACCCCTAGCCTAGCTAAAATTAGCCAGCTAGCTAATGTTAGCCACCTAGCTAACGTTAGGCACAACAAATTGGAATTCGTAACATATCATATGTTTTGCAAATTCGTAACATATTGTAGGTATTGCAATTCGTATATGTTGTACAAAATTGCAATTCGTAACATCTCATACGAAATGGATGATGGACATCCACAAATGAATGCATACCATACGAAACGTAACATATCATACTATAAGGAGTGTTGCGGATTTACGAACAGAATAATACGAAATGCTCTGAGACCAGGTTGCATAATCATGTCTTGTGCAATATTGCACCACATCTACAAACTACGACTGATCACTCTACCTCCCAACGATGGAAATCCAGAAACTGACGATGACAGTGACATTGACGACAGTGATATTGACACTGATGGAGACAACGGCGATGATGATGCCAGCACTTTCCGCCAGCACTTTGCCAACGTTAATTTTAGGTAGGCTCGCATAGCAATCTCCACACTTCGTTTTGGCGCAGTGTCAGCAGAATGGTCTCGCAGAACCCAATATCTAGCTCAGGGTTTCCCAAACACCAAGGGGTGCATGTTTTGGTTTTTACCCCTAGCAATACACAGTTGATTTGATCATTTGAATCAGCTGTGTAGTGTTAGGGCAAAAAACTAAACATGCACCCCTTGGTGTCCCCAGGACTGAGTTTGGGAAATGCTGATCTAGCTACAGATAAACATTTAAGCTAAGAGAGAACATAATACAGATATGCCATAGTGGGCTAACATTTAAGTACAGGTTCGATTACTGTGAACAAATAAACACACCGAGTTATTTCTTAAGCTTTTTTATTGTAAGAGAGTAATATGCCTCCTGCAAACAAAATACTTTTATTAAAAATGTTGATTTCTCCCGTTGAGGCTGCGCAATGTCCTCCTCAGGGTTTTTGGAACCAGACCTTCTGGGGAGCTGCTGGTGGGTGGTGCGTCCTGCAGCAACTGTGAGGTGGTCCCCTCAGATGCTGTGCCAGACGCTGAAGCGAGAGATGTGCTGCAACAAAATAGTGTTGGTTTTCAGTTTATCTTACTTATGTCCAATAGAAAATATAATTTGTTAATCAAAATATCATGAGAATAAAAGTGTTTGAAATTCAACAATGAACTTAAATCCTACTTATTGTGTTGCTCGGTGACGCTCAAACGTTCAGTGTCTTGGCCCTCTCCAATGCCCGAGATGGTCACATTTGAGCGCCCCAGGTAGTTAAACGCATTGAGAGGTTTAGGTGGAGGGCCACCTCCTGAATGTAGAGAATTCCTATTAGACAACAAAATAGTCTACTATACAGTGTACATACCATAGCAACTGAACTTAAGCCTACCTGTTTTTTCCGTTTCTCCAACCAACATTTTGATAGGATGGTGTACCAGCATTATTCCACATTCTTCAAACAGGAAAATTTAAATATGCGGTTTATTGATTCGGAAATGGCCCTCCACGTGTTTTTTCTTGTGCTGGTCAATGTAGGACAAAATTTGCTGTTGATAATACTTTTTGTATTTTTCTATTTGCTCTTAGAGTAAAATACTTTCATCCACCTGCCAGTTCGTTTTTCTTTTTATTACCATGAATGCCACAAAATATTACATGTTGTGATTAAAAAGCTAGAAGCCAAAAACGGATTGGTAGTTCTATGTAAAGAGGGTAATGTGAGACAGCTGTTCAACATGTTATCTCAAGCTAATCTCTCAAACTAATTGGATGATTAGCCTATTTCTCACCACAGTGCCAACCTTTCATGCACCGGTGTGCCTGGGAGTATTATATAATCTAAATAGGCCTAATAACCAATGGTAAAATTGTCCGACACAATTATGATTATATTTTATGATGATTACATTTTAATATAACAATAAAAACCAGACATATGTAACAGCCTACAAAACAAACATGACGCTATGTTGATAGGCCTATAATTGGTTTGATATTAGTGTTGCATCAGTCTTGATTTTGGAAATGTGGAATCCACTTTTCTACTTGAAAAACTACAAAATGTCATCCCATGTCGTAAAAGCATGCTGAGATCAACTCATAAGTAACTCATCGCTGAGAACAGGGGAGAGACGTTGGGTAACTAACTACCTGTTATGTCTTACTCTGAGCTGTGAGTAAATTAGGTCACACAAACCATTTCAATAGGGTTGAGGTCGGGTAATTGTAGACGCCAGGTCATCTGATGCACCACTCCATCACTCTCCTTCTTGGTCAAATAGGCCTTACACAGTCTGGAGGTGTGTTGGGTCATTGTCCTGTTGAAAAACAAATGATTGTCCCACTAAGCGCAAACCAGATGGGAAGGTGTATCGCTACAGAATTCTGTAGTAGCCATGCTAGTTGTGTGCCTTGAATTCTGAATAAATCAGAACCATGCAGAACCATGCTTCACGGTGGGAACCACACATGCAGAGATCATCCGTTCACCTACTCTGCTTCTCACAAAGACACGGCAGTTGGAACCAAAAAATCTCCAATATGGACTCATCAGACCAAGGGACAGATTTCCACCGGTCTAATGTCCATTGCTTGTGTTTCTTGGCCCAAGCAAGTCTCTTCTTCTCATTTGTGTCCTTTAGTAGTGGTTTCTTTGCAGCAATTTGACCATGAAGGCCTGATTCACGGAGTCTCCTCTGAAGAGTTGATCTTGAGATGTGTCTGTTACTTGAACTCTCTGAAGCGTTTATTTGGGCTGCAATTTGTGAGGCTGGTAACTCTAATGAACTTATCCTCTGCAGCAAAGGTAACTCTGGTACTTCCTTTCCTGTGGTGGTCCTCAAGAGAGTCATAATAACGCTTGATGGTTTTTGTGTCTGCACTTGAAGAAACTTTCAAAGTTGATGGACTGTTGTTTTTCTTTGCTTATTTGAGCTGTTTTGGTATTTTACCAAATAGGGCTATCTTCTGTATACCACCCCTACCTTGTCACAACACAACTGATTGGCTCACACTCATTAAGAAGGAAATAAATTCCACAAATCAACTTTTAACAAGGCACATCTGTTAATTGAAATGCATTCCAGGTGACTATCTCATGAAGCTGGTTGAGAGAATTCCATTAGTGTTCAAAGCTGTCATCAAATATATTTTAACACTTTTTGGTTACTATATGATTCCATTTGTGTAATTTCATAGTTTGGATGTCTTCACTATTATTCTACAATGTAGAAAATAATAAAAATAAAGAAAAACCCTGGAATGGGTAAGTGTGTCCAAAAACGTTTGACTGGTACTGTATGTAAATAAGATATTTCTGTCTTTCATTTTCAATAGATTTGCAAACATTTCTAAAAACATGTTTTCGCTTTGTCATTATGGGGTATTGTGTGTAGATGGGTGACCAAAAATATATATTGAATCCAATTTGAATTCAGGCCGTAACACAACAAAATGTGGAATAAGTCGAGGGGTAAGAATACTTTCTGAAGGCACTGTATACACCTTCAGGTCATGCTACATCAACTGCTGACTGTGGTCGGAGGAGTATTCTAAATCCGCAAGCATTGCAGTTAACAGACATTATACTATAGCTATGCTTATATTTGTGCTATTTTGATTGTGTAGGCCTATGCTTGAACATGTTCTTCAGGTGGGATCAAGACCTATCTCTGCACCCCCCTGTATCACCCACTTCAACACTAAATCAGATGTCTCCACTGTCTGTAGTAAAAATGCACAGGAATCATGGACATTGAGATTACAGGGATGTGCAATAATATATTATGTGTAATGTTCATTAAGTGTAATGATGATTAGGTGGATGTGTAATACACTTTTTTAAAGGGGGGGTACTATCTAATCTACTCATAGAAACACAAAGTTATTGACCTCCTCTGACTTCCCCTCTTTGTTCTGTGCTCTGTAGGTGGCTGAGTCAACCTTTGTCTTAATGAGGAAATGGAGATGGTCTATCGTCAATGGTTTTTATGGTAAGTGCTCTTACTCTGTTATTCTTAATCAACTCAGATTCACTACCAGGCCTGGTCTGCAGGTGTCAGTCACACGCCCATCTCCTGCAGCTGTGATCCACTGGGCTGCATACAGCACTAGCAGCAGCTGAAAAATATCCAATCAGGTTCTACACTCCCCTTCACATCCTCCCATCCCCTCCCTACTCAACACATGACGCAGCAGAATCTTGAACGCTCGAGATGTGAGTGAGAGAAGAAATAGTAAAAAGACAAAAGGGATCGGTTTTATGGCACACGCATACGCTCGCACACACGCACACACACACACTGACACAAACACAAACACACGTCCTTGGAATCAGCCGCATTCCAGCCCTCTTCAGTCAGACTACCAGAGCTCTGAGTCACCTAACCATATAAAATCAAATGATATCAAAGTTTATTTGTCAAGTACACAGATTGGCAGATGATATCACAGGTGCGAAATGCCTGTGTTTCTAGCTCCAACAGTGCAGTAATACCTAGCAATACTTAAACAATAGACACATAATCCAAAAAGTAAAAAATAATGATATTAATAAGAAATATCAGAGTGAGAAATGTCAGAGTCCGGAATATAAATATAAATAAATATACAGTACCGGTCAAAAGTTTGGACATACCTACTCATTCAAGGTTTATTTTTTATTTATTTTTATTCAAGGTTTAGTTTTTATACATTATAGAATAAGAGTGAAGACATGAAATGTCACATATGACACATATGGAATCATGTAGTAACCAAAAAGGTGTTAAACAAATCTTTTATATTTGAGGTTCTTCAAAGTAGCCACCCTTTGCCTTGATGAAAGCTTTACACACTCTTGGTATTTCATAATTGTGATGTCTATATATACAGTTGAAGTCGGAATTTGACATAAACTTAGGTTGGAGTCATTAACCTGTTATGGCTGCAGGCCGGTGTCGGTACACTTATGACAACAGCCCGTCCAAGTGCAGGGCGCGAAATTCAAAAGATATTTTTTAGAAATATTTAACTTTCACACATTAACAAGTCCAATACAGCAAATGAAAGATAAACATCTTGTGAATCCAGCCAACATGTCCGATTTTTTAAATGTTTTACAACGAAAACACCACGTATATTTATGTTAGCTCACCACCAAATACAAAAAAGCACAGACATTTTTCACAGCACAGGTAGCATGCACAAAACCAACCAAACTAACCAAGAACCAACCAAACTAACCAAGAAACAACTTCATCAGATGACAGTCTTATAACATGTTATACAATAAATCTATGTTTTGTTCGAAAAATGTACATATTTGATGTATAGATCATAGTTTTACATTGCAGCTACAATCGGAAATAGCACCGAAGCAGCTAGAACAATTACAGAGACCAAATTGAAATACCTAAATACTCATCATAAAACATTTATGAAAAATACATGGTGTACAGCAAATGAAAGACAAACATCTTGTGAATCCAGCCAATATTTCCGATTCTTTAAGTGTTTTACAGCGAAAACACAATATAGCATTATATTAGCTTACTACAATAGCCTACCACACAACCCATAGCCTACCACACAACCCCATTCATTCAATTCAACGTTAGCGATGGCGAATAAACCAGCAAAAGATATTAATTTTTTCACTAACCTTCATAAACTTCATCAGATGACAGTCCTATAACATCATATTACACAATACATATATGGTTTGTTCGAAAATGTGCATATTTAGAGCTGAAATACGTGGTTATACAATGTGACCATGTAGCAATTATTTTCCAGAATCTCCGTATATGTTTCTGACACTCACCTATTCTGACCAAATAACTATTCATAAACTTTACTAAAAAATACATGTTGTATAGGAAATAATAGATACACTAGTTCTTAATGCAATCGCCGTGTTAGAATTCTAAACATAACTTCAGTACGACATGCAGCTTACGTTATAGCGAGAGATCGCCCAAAATCTGGGCGCAAACTAATAGTAAACATGTTCGACAGATATATGAAATAACATCATAAATGGGTCCTACTTTTGATGATCTTCCATCAGAATGTTGTACAAGGGGTCCTTTATCCAGAACAATCGTTGTTTGGTTTTAGAATGGCATTTTTCCCTCTCGAATGAGCAAGCAAAACTAGCCAAGTGGCGCTAAGCTCTCCTTCGTCACCAAACGCAAAGAACGCAACACGCCTAAACTCCCGAAAAAATTTCAATAATCTAATAAAACTATATTGAAAAAACATACTTTACGATGATATTATCACATTTATCAAATAAAATCAAAGCCGGAGATATAAGACGTCTATAACGAATGCTTTTCAGAAGCCAATACTGGTGACCTTTATGCGCTTCCTGAACAAAGGAATTCTGGGGTCATGTCATTCCAAGCTCTCTCTTTTGACCATAGAAATACCTAGAAACCCCATTTCACCTCTCACAGCCTATTGACATCTAGTGGAAGGCGTATGAAGTGCATGTATACTAATAGATATCAGTATACATGCATATCAAGCACATTTATAGGCAGGCCCTGGAACAGAGCCTCGATTTCAGATTTTTCACTTTCTGACAGGACGTTTGCTGCAAAATGAGTTCTGTTTTACTCACAGATATAATTCAAACGGTTTTAGAAACTTGAGAGTGTTTTCTATCCAATAGTAATAATAATATGCATATTGTACGAGCAAGAATTGAGTACGAGGCCATTTGAAATGGGCACCTTTTATCCAAGCTACTCAATACTGCCCCTGCAGCCCAAAGAAGTTAAAACTCATTTTCACCAACTCCACAAATTTCTTGTTAACAAACTATAGTTTTGGCACGTCGGTTAGGATGTCTACTTTGTGCATGACACAAGTAATTTTTTCCAACAATTGTTTACAGACGGATTATTTCACTTATAATTCACTGTATCACAATTCCAGTGGGTCAGAAGTTTACATACACTAAGTTGACTGTGCCTTTAAACAGCTTGGAAAATTCCAGAAAATGATGTCATGGCTTTAAAAGCTTCTGATAGGCTAATTGACACCATTTGAGTCAATTGGAGGTGTACCTGTGGATGTATTTCAAGGCCTACCTTCAAACTCAGTGCCTCTCGGCTTGACATCATGGGAAAATAAACAGCCAAGACCTCAGAAAAAAAATGGTAGACCTCCACAGGTCTGGTTCATCCTTGGGGGCAATTTCCAAATGCCTGAAGGTACCACGTTCATCTGTACAAACAATAGCACGCAAGTACAACAACTATGGGACCACGCAGCCATCATATCGCTTAGGAAGCAGACGCGAACTGTATCCTAGAGATGAATGTACTTTGGTGTGGAAAGTGCAAATCAATCCCAGAACAACAGCAAAGGACCTTGTGAAGATGCTGGAGGAAACAGGTACAAAAGTATCTATATCCACAGTAAAACGAGTCCTATATCGACATAACCTGAAAGGCCGCTCAGCAAGGAAGAAGCCACTGCTCCAAAACCGCCATAAAAAAAGCCAGACTGTAGTTTGCAACTGCACATGGGGACAAAGATTGTACTTTTTGGAGAAATATCCTCTGGTCTGATGAAACAAAAATAGAACTGTTTGGCCATAATGACCATCGCTATGTTTGGAGGAAGAAGGGGAGGCTTGCAAGCCGAAGAACATCATCCCAACCGTGAAGCACATGGGTGGCAGCATCATGTTGTGGGGGTGCTTTGCTGCAAGAGGGACTGGTGCACTTCACAAAATAGATGGCATCATGAGGCTGGAAAATTATGTGGATATGTTGAAGCAACATCTCAAGACATCAGTCAGAAAGTTAAAGCTTGGTCGCAAATGAGTCTTCCAAATGGACAATGACCCCAAGCAGACTTCCAAAGTTGTGGAAAAAATGGCTTAAGAACAACACTGTCAAGGTTTTGGTGTGGCCATCATAAAGCCCTGACCTCAATCCCATAGAAAATGTGTGGGCAGAACTGAAAAGCGTGTTCGAGCAAGTAGGCCTACAAACCTGACTCATGTACACCAGCTCTGTCAGGAGGAATGGGCCAAAATTCACCCAACTTATTGTGGGAAGCTTGTGGAAGGCTACCCGAAACGTTTGACTCAAGTTAACCTCTCTAGGGGGTGGCCAACATCCGGTGAAATTGCAGAGCGCCAAATTCAAAAACAGAAATATTCATAATAAAAAAATCATAAAATATACAAGTATTATACATCGGCTTAAAGATGAACTTCTTGTTAATCCAACCGTTGTGTCAGATTTCAAAAAGGCTTTACGGTGAAAGCATACCATGTGATTATCTGAGGACAGCACCCAGCACACCGAAACATTACAAACAGTTACCAGCCAAGTAGAGGAGTAACAAAAGTCAGAAATAGCAATACAATTAATCACTTACCTTTGATGATCTTCATATGATTGCACTCACAAGACTCCCAGTTACCCAATAAATGTTTGTTTTCTTCGATAAAGTCCCTCTTTATATCCAAAAACCTCAGTTTAGTTGGCGCATTTTGTTCAGTAATCCAATGTCTCCAAGGCGGTCACAACAGGCAGACGAAAAATCCCAAAAGTATCAGTAAGGTTCGTAGAAACATGTCAAACGATGTTTATAATCAATCCTCAGGTTGTTTTCAGTCATAATAATCAATAAAATTTCAACCGGACAATAGCTTCGTCAATATAAAAGAAAAACAAGAAAGGTGCGCTCTCGGTCGCGCGCAGCAAACAGGTCTGGGGACTTTCCACTATCCACTCACTCAGAGTGGTCTTACTCTCTCATTCTTCAGAAATCAAGCCTGAAACAATTTCTGAAGACTGTTGACATCTAGTGGAAGCCATAGGAAGTGCAATCTGAGTTCTAAGTCATTGGATACTGTAAAGGCAGTCAATGGAAAACTACAAACATAAAAAATCGCACTTCCTGGATGGATTTTGTTCAGGTTTTCGCCTGCCATATCAGTTCTGTTATACTCAGACATTATTTTAAGTTTTGGAAACTTTAGAGTGTTTTCTATTCAATCCAATATATGCATATCCTAGCTTCTGAGCCTGAGTAACAGGCAGTTTACTTTGGGCATTCTTTTCATCCGGAGGTGAAAATAGTGCCCCCTACCCTAGTGAGGTTAAACAATTTAAAGGCAATGCTTCCAAATACTAATTGAGTGTATGTAAACTTCTGACCCACTGGGAATATGAAATAAATAAAAGCTGAAATAAATAATTCTCTCTACTATTATTCTGACATGTCACATTCTTAAAATAAAGTGGTGATCCTAACTGACCTAAAACTGAATTTTTACTCGGATTAAATGTCAGGAATTGTGAAAAACTGAGTTTAAACGTATTTGGCTAAGGTGTATGTAAACTTCCGACTTCAACTGTATATGTAATGGTGTGTTTAGACAGTCTGAACAGTATATGAATAGAAAAGGTGTGTACAGCAGTAGTTATATAGGATGAGACATGACTACAATACCCTATGTACAAAAAATGGGTAAAACAGTATGTAAACATTATTAATGTGACCAGTGTTCAATGACTCTAGGGCAGCAGTCTCTAAGGTGCAGGGTAGAGTACAGGCTAGTAACAGTGACTAAGGTTCAGAGCATGGTACTGGGCGGAGGCCGGCTAGTGATGACTAACAGTCTGATGGCCTGGAGATAGAAGCCGTTTATCAGTCTCTCGGTCCAAGCTTTGATGCACATGTATTGTCTCCGCCGTCCGTGGCTCGGGTGGCTGAGGTCCTTAAATGTCCATAAAGGCCACACAGCAACAAAGGAAGTGTGTGTGTGTGTGTGTGTGTGTGTGTGTGTGTGTGTGTGTGTGCCAAAGATGATGGACCACAGCACCACCCAGTGACACATGCCTTCTGAAGAATGAACAGAGCTCAAATTTAGATATGGAAAGAATGTGTCTCAAAATGATGCACATGACTTAGATAGAGTATGTCGGCTGAGAGGGTGAAGATGTAGTGAGAAAGATCATGACTCAACCGCTCTCCTCCTCCCCTTCCCCCTCGTCCTCCTGGCTATGTCAGACCTAGATTGATGTTAGTGATGATCCTATTACTGTACTTTGTGATTAGTCTATCTGGGACTGGGAGGATCTGAGCCAGAGCCAGAGCCACGGATGGGCATGTCCTGACCTGTTGCCTGGAGCTCTCTTACCCTGGCAGCCCAGAGTGCCCTCCACTCCCTGGCCGCAAACAAAGGGGCACAGTCCCACCTCACCTACCAACCTGCCCTCCCGCACACCGACCTGCCCGCCTCAACCAGGGGGGACAGCAGCAGCCAATAGCACCTCTCAGCCAGCCAGTGTTCGAATGGTTTGAGACAGGCATTCAGCCAATCAG
Organism: Salvelinus namaycush; assembly: GCF_016432855.1. Classification (NCBI taxonomy): domain Eukaryota; kingdom Metazoa; phylum Chordata; class Actinopteri; order Salmoniformes; family Salmonidae; genus Salvelinus; species Salvelinus namaycush. Next base: position 49,056,267 of record NC_052318.1, on the reverse strand, counting down.
ACTGCACTGCAGCAAAGATCGCAGTGGCACTAACAAACAGAGAGAGAGAGAGAGAGAGAGGGAAAGAGGGAGAGAGAGAATGATAGAACGATAGAGAAAAAACCTATCAGACACAGACAGAGGAATTTAGAAAAAAGTTCAGGGAGAGGGAGAAACTCAGGTAGAATCTGTTGATTAAATTATTAGGATGACTGACTGCATTGTTTGAATCTATTTAAGGGCGATTCACAGGTACAATGTTAAAAATTGTAAGTCCATAAACAGCTCACAGAAAAAATTGACCTGTGCTGAAGCTGAATCATATACTGTATTCCTTTTACGAAGGTTTTCTATAACGCCATCTGATATATCAATACAGACAGAGAAAACAAAATTGTGATTGTTACAGTGATTTAATTCCAGACAGACTTTATTGAGAGTCTGGACACAGGCTGATTAAACGTCCTCACCTCCTTTTCATTCCAGCCTTGACCGTTGCCCGATTTAACATACACTTTTCACCAGGGACCCAACTTTCACTGGGGACGGGGACGGGGATGGGGGTGGACATGTCCCACCCACATTCTGAAAATGCATTTTTGTACCTCCCCAGTTTTATCATTGGAATATGATACAAAATGAGGCAATGGTGTGCATTAGGACCATGCGGACACCTCCGAGTGGTCGGGTAGGCTGTTTGTAGTATTTATCCGACTGAATAAAAAACTAACAAAAATAAAATAATGTCCCCTCCAATCCAAAGTTGCGCCCCTGCTTTTCACAGGGCACCCCTGTTTAATATCGACCTATAACAATGCACCTTGATCCATCCACATCCTGGAGGGAACAAATTATTTTCCCACACTGTAGGTCGGATTCAGTCTTTTATGATTACTACGTGACACACTGTAAGATGTTACCAAACTAAAATCTTGATATCAACTGGATTTTACGATTTGTTTCAGTTCTGTCGTCACATTCTGCAATTAGCTTGCGAGGCTACATCAGCCAACGTAAGCTACATCAACTGCAGTGGTGTATTTGGATGTGCCAGCACCAGCAGTGCAATTCTCCTTCTATGCTAATGCACGCTTGAAGTGAGTTTGGAAAAAGTTAAAATACTAATTTTAGAATTTTTTTTCACATACAAACTTTATATGTCCGAAGACAGAATCAAATATGCTTCCCAAAAAGAAGATGGTCGCTGTGGTATAACGTTTATTTTGATTAGTGATTTTGTGGATTCATCAAAATCCCATCAGGTAGCCTGATTTGACGTCATGTAAACAATATTATTAAGGAAATTTTTCTAGCAAAGCATTTAAACATTTAAATCAAACTATTATATTAATCTGACTATTTACAACAATCATGTTATTGTGTGCATACTCAGTGCTGACTGTGCTCCTATTGGTCAGTATGTACGGGGATCGGCTCGTAACATCAGTCACACTACAGAATAAAGGCAAAACATTCATCTCTGCAAAAGTCAAGACCACAGCAATCAAACTATTGATTGGGCAACTGCTTAAATGGGCCTTTGCTCTGCCAGTGTCTTATAAATGGACAATACCATTACTTCTAATTGGAAAAGTTTCTACCTTACTCCCCTCTGTCGTGACTTTACTTTCATTAATCTGATGACTGTTATTTATTTAATCAACTAACTATGTTTAATTGTTACCCAATTAAATTAATAATGTAACAATTAACTCATTAGGATTTGGGGCAACACGGAAGAGGTTGTTTAAAGAGTTACCATCTCCCGAATTAAACTCTACAAGGTATTTATCTTTTACATCAATAAACAGTCATCTTATTATTCATTACCTATCATATCATCATTCTGAGCAGTCGTAACCTCCTTGGATCTGCAAAAACCCCAGCCTTAGTTATGATTCAGTACTTAATTATTTATTTACTAGCTAACTAAATGAGAAAACAGGATAACATACACACTTATTATATGAGAAAACGGTCCCTAGTGAATTGACAAAATATGTCAGCTTGTTATACAGAAAATGAAGAGGGGTGGGGGAGAGAGAGAGTGAGAAAAAGGGACACTTATCGTTGATACATTTTAGAACTATTCTCACATTTATCATATAGTTTGCACACGAACCGCCGCCCGTTTGAAGTAAGAATTCATGAATGTATTTACATGTGAGTGCTGTTCGCTGTTTATCTCTGTCACAACCAGCCCTCCTCAGGAAGGTTGTTGGCCTTTCAGCGGCATGCTTGCATGGCACTGATTGACCGAAAGGCATCTCCCCTTTCCTGTCGTCTACTGTTGTTCACTCTGGAAGATAGCTAGCCAGCCGTGTCGATGGTTTCCATTGGTGATGAGCGTAGTGGGATACGGGGACTTGAGAAAAGTTGTACAGTAGGATGATTTGAAAGTTCGCTTTTCTAGATATTTGACTTAAAATAGCTAATCAGCTGTACCAGTGATTGTCCGAGAGGGGAATTTCATCCTCTCTCCACCTCGTGTTGATAGTCAGAGTTTTAACCACTTTACACGCACAGCTGCAGCCTGACAATGTTCTGGTCTAGTCTGGGAGGTGAGTTGATTTCCTTCACCTCGTGTTGCGGTTCAAAGTTCTAACCATTTCAAACCTGTAGCTACCGCCTCACGTTTCCTGGTCTGAAGATTGATTTCTCTCCCAAGCCTTTATGCACTCTGGTCAAAAGGGTCCGGTTCTGTCAGGCTGACACGCTCTCTGACCTCACTCGGTGCATGGCTACTTACTTGTACAAAGTTATGTAAAACTATTAACTCTTATGCCTCCTAAAATCACATTCCTTTCTATACTTTCATCATTTTTTATATTTCACACACAACGTTACGGATGGAGATCTCATACCTGTAGTGTAAATACTTTTCAAGTTACAGTATTTCCTTCATAACCTTTTTAATGACATCACAAAATAAAAACCAATATGACATTAGTTTTCTATAGATCATCTCCGACCATTCCCCACATTCTTATGTTAGAAATATTGTTCCAGTATTCACCTTTTGAACTGTTAGAGATTTGGCGGGAAGACTGTCTGTTAACAAAGACATTCCTTTTGTTCATACTGAAGGGGGAGAAAGAGCCCCCTTCTCCTGTAATTTACAACAGGCTGTGAACTGTCTAACATCCAGTAGCTTCCGCCCCCCCTCCTCTGTGGGCGAGAGAGGGCCTGGTTACTGTCATCCCCCGCCAAGCTGATCTGACCCATTCTGATCCTCACAGGACAGTCATGACAGCTCATTGACAGAGGTGGCCTAACATTGGTTCACAACCACAATGCACCGAGGATGTGTTACTAATACTACCATACCGCTACCCAGAGAATGTGGACCACCACTCTCTGACCCCTACTCACCCCACAGTAGCTGACATTCTTCTCAATAAATTGCATTTAATGGGAAAAAAGAGCATCACAGGGTTGAAGTTTTTCTTGTTTATCTCATGTCTGTCGCTCTCTCACTCTCTATCTCCTCTTTATTCCCCCATATTCTCTTCTCTCTCCCTTCCCCTTCTTTCAACCCCTCCACCCTTTCAACACTCTCCCCCTCACCCTCTCAGTCTCTCTCTCCCCTCTCTCCCCTTCCCTCACTCTCCCCTTCTCTCTCTCCCTTCTCCCCCTCCATTGTCTCTCCCTTCTCTCCCTACATCCACCTAACATCTTTCTCTCTCCTTCTCCCCATCCATCCTTCACCCTCTCCTTCTCTCTCCCTCCCCTTTTCTCACTCTCCCCTTCTCTCTCTCTCCTCCCCCTCCATTCTCTCTCCTCCCTTCTTTCCCTGCCTCCCCTTCCTTTCATTTCACTCTCTCCCTCTCGCTCCTTTCTCTCCATCTTCTCTCCCTCCTCTGTCTGTTGACTCTCTCTCCCCTCCCTCCTCTCTCTCCCCCTCCCTCCTTCACCCTCTCCTCTCTCTCTCCCTCTCTCTTTCGCCTTACCTCACTCTCCCTTCTCTCTCCCTCCTCCCCCTCCATTCTCTCTCCCTCCTTCTTTCCATCCCTCCCTCCCCTTCCTTTCATCTCTCTCTCCCTTCTCTCTCTCCCTATTCCTCCTTCACCCTCTCACTCTCCCTCTCTCTCTCCCCTTTCTCCCCCTCCCTCACTCTCCCCCTTTTTCCCTTTCTCCTCCCCATCCATTCTCTCTCCATCCTTCTTTCCCTGTCTCCTCCTCTCATCTCTCTCTCATCTCTCTCTCCCTCCTCTCTCTGCCTCCTCTCTCTGCCTCCTCTCTCCCACAGACATACAGACAGACAGACAGGCATGCAGTTAGCCAGGCAGACAGGCATGCAGTTAGCCAGGCATGCAGTTAGCCAGGCAGGCAGGCAGGCAGGCAGGCAGGAAGGCAGGCAGGCAGGCAGGCAGGCAGACAATTTCAAGTCAATATCTTCTTCATGAATTCAGTAAAGAATTCATAACAAGGCTCTTAGTTTCTAGAACTGTAAGACCATTGTGTCCAATGGAGGTCAAAAATGATTTTGGGTCAGTTGACTTCAAATTTCATATGCTGGATCCCCTAATCACAAAGATGTAAAATTAAACAATTTGAACACTTCGAAACTGCCCCTATGTCCCCAATTAAGTCCCTGAAATTCAATGTACGGCCTCCAGGGAACACTCTTTAACGATGCCCTGAGTTTCAAGTCTTTACGTTAAGAATTGACCGTTCTACAGAGGATGGAAGACTGTTTTGGGGATTAATGAAGACACTTCCTGTTGCCACAAGGCATCCCTATAAGGTCACGATTGGTTGTGTGCTAGGACAGTTAGCTAGCTCAATCACAATCAATGGGGGTGTCATGGTTATGTGAGGGCTGTAGGTAATGCTTTTCTATAGATGAAAACCCCTATTCTCTGTGGGACCAAGTTTTCACTGTGAAGAATTCATTTCACATGGTCTGAAACCATTTTCCTTTTTTACATTTAGCTCGACATTAAATGACTTCAACAATCAGTGCTGATAGAACAGCTTGGATGGGGAGAGAGTGAGAGAGGGTGGAGAAGGAGGCTTGGCTTGAAGCACTGGGCATCTTGTTGTTATGACATGCATTATCTGAATTAGGCCAACAGAATTATACCTGCGGAGGAGCGGCTTCTATGAAGGAACATTTCATACCTTTGAACTTCAGAGAGTTGGCTTAACGTTGGACTAGCTAGCTAACAACCTTGTGTGTGCAGAATGGCACCAGAACTACATTTGTAGTAAATCAATTCCATGTGAAACGTGATTACTATAGTATGCTTAACTAGCATTGAAAATATTAGTCCATTCTTCTCTAATAAAACATCCCATTCCCTAATTTCTGAATAACACTTGGAATGTCAGTAGGCTACTAGACTGTGCTTTGGAGCTACTAGACTGTGCCTTCACACACACATACACACACACACACACACACACACTGGCAAAGATTTTCAGCTGGCAAGCAGGCAGACACTGGAAAAAGTTTCTGAGTGAGAGTGAGGGCTTTGCATAGAAGCTTTTATGGGACAAAAAAAAAATGCCCGGAATGTAAATTTATGTCATTAACCAGTTCCCATGCTTTTAAAATTAAGGTTCTGAAAATCACTTTTGTTCCCAGTTTTGTTTCTGTTCCTCAAACAGAAATAGACAGTAGCTAGTAACGTGGCCAATTCTGTCCTCCCAGGATTATATTTCAAGTAGGATAGCAGCCTACTCAAGAAATAACTAATGTTGGTAGTCGTCTAGATGTCACCATGATACAGTCTACACAGTGTCCTCCTTAGCTTAGCTGTGCTGTGATTCAGGTCACTCGGCTCTCAGCTGCGTGACATACGTCTGTGTCCATATTGCCTCTCCGCTATCCATTTGTTTAATTTTTTTTTAAATTTTATTTTATTTCACCTTTATTTAACCAGGTAGGCTAGTTGAGAACAAGTTCTCATTTGCAACTGCGACCTGGCCAAGATAAAGCATAGCAGTGTGAACAGACAACAACACAGAGTTACACATGGAGTAAACAATAAACAAGTCAATAACATGGTAGAAAAAAAAGAGAATCTATATACAATGTGTGCAAAAGGCATGAGGTAGGCAATAAATCGAGTAATTACAATTTAGCAGATTAACACTGGAGTGATAAATCATCAGATGATCATGTGCAAGAAGAGATACTGGTGTGCAAAAGAGCAGAAAAGTAAATAAATAAAAGCAGTATGGGGGGTGAGGTAGGTAAATTGGGTGGGTAGTTTACAGATGGACTATGTACAGCTGCAGCGATCGGTTAGCTGCTCGGATAGCAGATTTTTAAAGTTGTTGAGGGAGATAAAAGTCTCCAACTTCAGAGATTTTTGCAATTCGTTCCAGTCGCAGGCAGCAGAGAACTGGAAGGAAAGGCGTCCAAATGAGGTTTTGGCTTTAGGGATGATCAGTGAGATACACCTGCTGGAGCGCGTGCTACGGGTGGGTGTAGCCATCGTGACCAGTGAACTGAGATAAGGCGGCACTTTACCTAGCATAGCCTTGTAGATGACCTGGAGCCAGTGGGTCTGACGACGAACATGTAGCGAGGGCCAGCCGACTAGGGCATACAGGTCGCAGTGGTGGGTCGTATAAGGTGCTTTAGTAACAAAACGGATGGCACTGTGATAAACTGCATCCAGTTTGCTGAGTAGAGTATTGGAAGCTATTTTGTAGATGACATCGCCGAAGTCGAGGATCGGTAGGATAGTCAGTTTTACTAGGGTAAGTTTGGCGGCGTGAGTGAAGGAGGCTTTGTTGCGGAATAGAAAGCCGACTCTAGATTTGATTTTGGATTGGAGATGTTTGATATGAGTCTGGAAGGAGAGTTTGCAGTCTAGCCAGACACCTAGGTACTTATAGATGTCCACATATTCTAGGTCGGAACCGTCCAGGGTGGTGATGCTAGTCGGGCGTGCGGGTGCAGGCAGCGAACGGTTGAAAAGCATGCATTTGGTTTTACTAGCGTTTAAGAGCAGTTGGAGGCCACGGAAGGAGTGTTGTATGGCATTGAAGCTCGTTTGGAGGTTAGATAGCACAGTGTCCAAGGAAGGGCCGGAAGTATACAGAATGGTGTCGTCTGCGTAGAGGTGGATCAGGGAATCGCCCGCAGCAAGAGCAACATCATTGATGTATACAGAGAAAAGAGTCGGCCCGAGAATTGAACCCTGTGGTACCCCCATAGAGACTGCCAGAGGACCGGACAACATGCCCTCCGATTTGACACACTGAACTCTGTCTGCAAAGTAGTTGGTGAACCAGGCAAGGCAGTCATTAGAAAAACCGAGGCTACTGAGTCTGCCGATAAGAATATGGTGATTGACAGAGTCGAAAGCCTTGGCCAGGTCAATGAAGACGGCTGCACAGTAATGTCTTTTATCGATGGCGGTTATGACATCGTTTAGTACCTTGAGCGTGGCTGAGGTGCACCCGTGACCGGCTCGGAAACCGGATTGCACAGCGGAGAAGGTACGGTGGGATTCGAGATGGTCAGTGATCTGTTTGTTGACTTGGCTTTCGAAGACCTTAGATAGGCAGGGCAGGATGGATATAGGTCTGTAACAGTTTGGGTCCAGGGTGTCTCCCCCTTTGAAGAGGGGGATGACCGCGGCAGCTTTCCAATCCTTGGGGATCTCAGATGATACGAAGGAGAGGTTGAACAGGCTGGTAATAGGGGGTGCGACAATGGCGGCGGACAGTTTCAGAAATAGGGGGTCCAGATTGTCAAGCCCAGCTGATTTGTATGGGTCCAGGTTTTCCAGCTCTTTCAGAACATCTGCTATCTGGATATGGGTAAAGGAGAAGCTGGGGAGGCTTGGGCGAGTAGCAGCGGGGGGGGCGGGGCTGTTGGCCAAGGTTGGAGTCGCCAGGAGGAAGGCATGGCCAGCCATTGAGAAATGTTTGTTGAAGTTTTCGATTATCACGGACTTATCAGTGGTGACCGTGTTACCTAGCCTCAGTGCAGTGGGCAGCTGGGAGGAGGTGCTCTTGTTTTCCATGGACTTTACAGTATCCCAGAACTTTTTGGAGTTAGAGCTACAGGATGCAAATTTCTGCTTGAAAAAGCTGGCCTTTGCTTTCCTGACTGACTGCGTGTATTGGTTCCTGACTTCCCTGAACAGTTGCATATCGCGGGGGCTCTTCGATGCTATTGCAGTTCGCCACAGGATGTTTTTGTGCTGGTCGAGGGCAGTCAGGTCTGGAGTGAACCAAGGGCTATATCTGTTCTTGGTTCTGCATTTTTTGAACGGAGCATGCTTGTCTAATATGGTGAGGAAGTAACTTTTAAAGAATGACCAGGCATCCTCAACTGACGGGATGAGGTCAATATCCTTCCAGGGTACCCGGGCCAGGTCGATTAGAAAGGCCTGCTCGCAGAAGTGTTTTAGGGAGCGTTTGACAGTGATGAGGGGTGGTCGTTTGACCGCGGACCCGTGGCGGATACAGGCAATGAGGCAGTGATCGCTGAGATCTTGATTGAAGACAGCAGAGGTGTATTTGGAGGGCAAGTTGGTCAGGATAATGTCTATTAGGGTGCCCATGTTTACTGATTTAGGGTTGTACCTGGTGGGTTCCTTGATGATTTGTGTGAGATTGAGGGCATCAAGCTTAGATTGTAGGACTGCCGGGGTGTTAAGCATATCCCAGTTTAGGTCACCTAACAGAACAAACTCTGAAGCTAGATGGGGAGCGATCAATTCACAGATGGTGTCCAGGGCACAGCTGGGAGCTGAGGGGGGTCGGTAGCAGGCGGCAACAGTGAGAGACTTATTTCTGGAGAGATTAATTTTTAAAATTAGAAGTTCGAACTGTTTGGGCATAGACCTGGAAAGTATGACAGAACTTTGCAGGCTATCTCTGCAGTAGATTGCAACTCCTCCCCCTTTGGCAGTTCTATCTTGACGGAAAGTGTTATAGTTGGGTATGGAAATCTCAGAATTTTTGGTGGCCTTCCTAAGCCAGGATTCGGACACGGCAAGGACATCAGGGTTGGCAGAGTGTGCTAAAGCGGTGAGTAAGGCAAACTTAGGGAGGAGGCTTCTGATGTTGACATGCATGAGGCCAAGGCTTTTTCGATCACAGAAGTCAACAAATGAGGGTGACTGGGGACATGCAGGGCCTGGGTTTACCTCCACATTACCCGAGGAACAGAGGAGTAGTAGGATGAGGGTGCGGCTAAAGGCTATCAAAACTGGTCGCCTAGAGCGTTGGGGACAAGGAATAAAAGGAGCAGATTTATGGGCGTGGTAGAATAGATTCTGGGCATAATGTGCAGACCAGGGTATGGTGGGGCACGGGTACAGCGGAGGCAAGCCCAGGCACTGGGTGATAAGAGAGGTTGTATCTCTGGACATGCTGGTCTCAATGGGTGAGGTCACCGCATGTGTGGGGGGTGGGACAAAGGAGGTATCAGAGGTACGGAGAGTGGAACTACGGGGTCCATTGCAAACCAAAACAATGATAACTAGCCTGAACAACAGTATGCAAGGCATATTGATATTTGAGAGAGACATACAATAAGGCATAAAGTGATTGCAGGTCTTGATTGGGAGAGCTAGCTAAAACAACAGGTGAGATAACAGCAGCTAGTCAGCTAACACAGCAACAGCAGGTAAAAATGGCGACGACTAGGCAGAGAGGGTCGGATTAACTACACACAGATCCTGAGTTAAAGCACAGAGCCGACAGATAAAACACAAATAAACGGAATGGAGTACCGTGAATTAATGGACAGTCAAGCAGGCATCAGCTATGTAGCCAAGTGATCATAGTGTCCAGGGGGCAGCCGTAGATGGAGCAGGGAGGCCTCCACTAAGCTAGCCTCACAGTGAGTAATTGGTGAGTAATATCCAGGCTAATAACAGGGCTGGTGTCTGTGCAGAAGGTAAAAGCTGCTAGCAGCGGCAAAAAAATGGCTAAATTAGCTTGTAGCTGATTCGCTGGTTAGCTACTGGGGGTTCTTGAAAGTGTTCCAAAGTTAAAAAAAGTTCAAGTTAAAGTTGCCATTAAGGAGAGGCATGCTTAGCCAGGTGATCATAAGGGTCCAGTGAGTAGTAAGGTTGGATGGGGTCACGGCGATTCAGACAGCTAGTCATGGGTAGCAAGCTAGCAGAAGATGGAGGTCTGTTTTTAGCCACGCCGTGCATTTCCGTCGGTAGATTAGTGGGGTTCCGTGTGGTAGAGGGGACCAATCCAATTGTCAAAATAGTTATAGTGGCCTAAGAAGATTGTTCGATAGACCTGTTCAGATAGCAGCCGATATGCTCAAGACAGCTAACGATTAGCGGGCCGCAGTTAGCAGACGGGCGTTCAGGTTACGTCGCGATGGAGGGGCCAGTTGAATAACTCCCTCGGGCAGATAACGTCGGTATCCCAGTCGTGAAGGCCCGGTGGGGCTCCGCATCGGCAGTAAAACGGGTCCGGATAGGTGATTGTAGCCCAGGAGTGGCTGATGGAACTCTTCAGCTGGCTAGCTCCGGGATAATTGGTGTTTGCTCCGGAATTGATGTTAGCCAATAGTCACTCGGATAGCAGCTAGTTAGCTGCAAGATCCAGGTGTAAATGTCCAGAGCTTGCGGTAAAAATCCGGGGATATGGAGAGAAAATAGGTCTGGTATGCTCTGGTCTGAGTCGCGTTGTACAAAACTGGCAATAGTTTTCCGAGCTAAAGGATAGCTGATGAGCGCTAGCTGTGGTTAGCTGAACTACTAACGTTAGCTAGTGAGCTGGCTAACTTCTGGCTAGCTTCTGTTGTAGATTTCGGATACGAGGTGAATAATACTTTTGAGGAAAAAAAAACAGATCCGCACCACATTTGGTGAGGTGGGTTGCAGGAGAGTGTTTTGAAGTTGAGTTTTTAAGAAGAAAAAATATATATAAAAAGATATGCGAAGAAAAATATATATACACGGGACAAGACGAGGACAAAGGACGTCTGACTGCTACGCCATCTTGGAATTTAAAGTGACTACGCCATTAAAAGCAACTCATCTTTTTGAAAACGACCTGTGGCATTGATATTAGTCAAGAAAATGTATTCTAGTGTCAAATTTGAGTACAAAGTGTAAATAGGATAATTTTGGTCATAAAGTCAGTCTCGTCTAAAACGACGTTTGGAACCTCATTGCGTCACAATAAGTAAATGAAGATTGGGTTTGGATTACAATTGTGTCAACAAATCATGCCCCCTTTTGCTGAGCTCCACGTGCAAATCGTCCCTCCTCCCACTTCGATCCCTTCATTGAATGGGGCACTGTTGTTTCATTGCCCCCAACGTCCTCAAAGAATGGCAAACTGAAAAGCCACCACAGACAAATTTCTATGGTTTGGATGCCCTGCCGAAGGACCCTGTTAGGATGAATAGCTAGGTGTTTGGAGTTTGTCGATCCCCAAGTCTGCACCAGTAATGCTAGCTTGGTTTGCAATGACTGGTGGTGGTGAGTATAACCAGAGATAATGGAATATATCGACCTCTTTGGTATAACTTAGCTAATGACATTAGATAACGTTATTTTTGGTTATATAGTTAACGTTAACTAACTCACTTTTGTACATCGCGCTGGTCCGTACAATTGACCATTTTAGCTCCCAAAAAACGTAAAACTTCCAGATCAACTGTAATATCAATACCATTGTAAAGCACAATTTCTCCCCTTTCTAATAAAATCAATGATGAGTCCTTCATGATGCCAATCTCTGTATGATTCAAGAAGGCAATGAGCTCATTCGGGTCTTTTTAAAAATGGTGGGTGGGTAAGCGAAACCTATTGCGTGATAGTGAAAGATGTCGTGTGGGGAAACGGCTTTTTTCACCTGATCTGTCCAACTTATCACCTTATCACCGCTAAAATGTAAATAAAACACTATAAAGAGTTTATATAATGTGTCATTACATACCTATTTGAAGGTTTGTGTCGAATTTGAATCAGGTTGCGTACATTTGTACGGAATGGGGTTAGTCACCGTTAGCTAGCTATCTTTTGATAAAGTGAGGCAGGCTAGCTATAACATTAGCTAGTGAGGCAGGTTAGCTAATGTTTTAGCTAACGTTAGCATAGCTAGCTAGTTATAGCTACCTCATTACAATTTAGCTAGGTCGTAGCTCATACAAGTTTATTGTGTATTGTCTATATATTAGTTATGTAATGTGATCATTTGATAATCTAGCAAGGCAGGCTGGCTAGCTAACTACAGGCTAGCTAACGTTAGCCTACAAGTCGAATTTGCAAATTAGTTAGTAGCGCATACAAGTGCATTCTGTATTGTCTAGGGCAGGACTAACCTACTCCAATCTGGAGCTACAGTCAGTCTACATCTGTAAAGCATAGAATTAGGGTTTCCACTAGTTGCCACAAACCCAAAGTCAAAATTGGCTATATCGTAAAAATTCATGAAAAAAATGTAAGGTTAGGCATAAGGTTAGCAGTGTAGTTATGGTAAGGTTAAGAAGAGAAATTGTAGAAATAGGCTGGGTTTTTGACTTTGTGGCTGTGGTAACTAGTGACGACCTAAAATGAGCTTGACCCGGGTTACTGTCCCGATGAGACAAACAGTATCATCAACAACGGTAATGTCTGTCACGCAGTCATGCCCTTGCTGTGAGCACTCCTTAAAATGGAACAGGGGAGACACTTGAATCATGTTGGTGACATTTGACCTGGTCAAAGTTGAAAACTATTTCAACTTTTGTCCCAATTGCTGTGTTTACCATTCCATTTCACTTCACATATCATGATGTCTGAAGTGAAATAGAAAGGTGAATGCAGCGAAGGGTTGGTTCCACCATGCTAATCATAACCACCATTGATAATGTAATCAGTGCTCTGTGTGTGTGTTTGTGTGTGACCGACAAGTACCTTTGATGAGTTGCCAGGAACTGATCTACACTGCTCTACACTGCCATGCACATAAATGGGGCGCTGGCAAAGACCTTACCTCCAAAGGGGGGGGGGGGGGGGTGTGTGTGTGTGTGTGTGTGTGTGTGTGTGTGTGTGTGTGTGTGTGTGTGTGTGTGTGTGTGTGTGTGTGTGTGTGTGTGTGTGTGTGTGTGTGTGTGTGTGTAGGTAAGTAAAGAAATCAAACAGTAACAGTAAAAGACATTTGAAAAAAGAGTAGCAAGGCCTTATACAGACACCTGTTAGTCAGGCTTATTGAGGTAGTATGTACATGTAGGTATCGTTAAAGTGACTATGCATATATGATGAACAGAGAGTAGCCATTTGGTTACCTGTTCAGGAGCCTTATGACTTGGGGGTGAAAACTGTTGAGAAGCCTTTTTGTCCTAGACTTGGCACTCTGGTACCGCTTGCTATGCGGTAGTAGAGAGAACAGTCTATGACTGGGGTGGCTGGGGTCTTTGACAATTTTTAGGGCCTTCCTCTGACACCGCCTGGTGTAGAGGTCCTGGATGGCAGGCAGCTTTGCCCCAGTGATGTACTGGGCCGTACGCACTACCCTCTGAAGTGCCTTGCGGTCGGAGGCCGAGCAATTGCCGTACCAGGCAGTGATGCAACCGGTCAGGATGCTCTCGATGTTGCAGCTGTAGAACCTTTTGAGGATCTCAGGACCCATGCCAAATCTTTTTAGTTTCCTGAGGGGGAATAGGCTTTGTTGTAACCTCTTCACGACTGTCTTGGTGTGTTTGGACCAATCTAGTTTGTTGTTGATGTGGACACCAAGGAATTTGAAGCTCTCAACCTGCTCCACTACAGCCCCGTCGATGAGAATGGGGACGTGCTCGGTGCTCCTTTTCCTGTAGTCCACAATCATCTCCTTAGTCTTGGTTACGTTGAGGGATAGGTTGTTATTCTGGCACCACACGACCAGGTCTCTGACCTCCTCCCAATAGGCTGTCTCGTCGTTGTCGGTGATCAGGCCTACCACTGTTGTGTCGTCAGCAAACTTAATGATGGTGTTGGAGTCGTGCCTGGCCATGCAGTCGTGGGTGAACAGGGAGTACAGGAGGGGACTGAGCACGCACCCCTGGGGAGCTCCAGTGTTGAGGATCAGCGTGGCAGATGTGTTGCTACCTACCCTCACCACCTGGGGGCGGCCTGTCAGGAAGTCCAGGATCCAGTTGCAGAGGGAGGTGCTTAGTCCCAGGGTCCTTAGCTTGGTGATGAGCTTTGAGGGTACTATGGTGTTTAACGCTGAACTGTAGTCAATGAACAGCATTCTCACATAGGTGTTCCTTTTGTCCAGGTGGGAAAGGGCAGTGTGGATTGCAATAGAGATTGCATCATCTGTGGATCTGTTTGGGCGGTATGCAAATTGGAGTGGGTCTAGGGTTTCTGGGATAATGGTGTTGATGTGAGCCATTACCAGCCTTTCAAAGGACTTCATGGCTACGGATGTGAGTGCTACGGGTCTGTAGTCATTTAGGCAGGTTGCCTTTGTGTTCTTGGGCACAGAGACTATGGTGGTCTGCTTGAAGCATGTTGGTATTACAGACTCAATCAGGGACATGTTGGAAATGTCAGTGAAGACACCTGCCAGTTGGTCAGCACATGCCCGGAGCACACGTCCTGGTAATCTGTCTGGCCCCCCAGCCTTGTGTATGTTGACCTGTTTAAAGGTCTTACTCACGTCGGCTACAGAGAGCGTGATCACACAGTCATCCGGAACAGCTGATGCTCTCATGCATGCCTCAGTGTTGCTTGCCTCGAAGCGAGCATAGAAGTGATTTAGCTCGTCTGGTAGGCTCGTATCATTGGGCAGCTCGCGGCTGTGCTTCCCTTTGTAGTCTGTAATAGTTTGCAAGCCCTGCCACATCCGACGAGCGTTGGAGCCGGTGTAGTATGATTCAGTCTTAGCCCTGTATTGACGCTTTTCCTGTTTGATGGTTCGTCGCAGGGCATAGCAGGATTTCTTGTAAGCTTCCGGGTTAGAGTCCCCCACCTTGAAAGCGTCAGCTCTTCCCTTTAGCTCAGTGCGAATGATGCCTGTAATCCATGGCTTCTGGTTGGGGTATGTACGTACAGTCACTGTCGGGACGACGTCCTCAATGCACTTATTGATAAAGCCAGTGACTGATGTGGTGTATTCCTCAATGTCATCGGAAGAATCCCGGAACATGTTCCAGTCTGTGATAGCAAAGCAGTCCTGTAGTTTAGCATCTGCTTCATCTGGCCATTTCTTTATAGACCGAGTCACTGGTGCTTCCTGCTTTAATTTTTGCTTGTAAGCAGGAATCAGGAGGATAGAGTTGTGGTCGTATTTACCAAATGGAGGGCGAGGGAGAGCTTTGTCTCTGTGTGTGGAGTACAGGTGATCTAGAATTTTTTTCCCTCTGGTTGCACAATTAACATGTTGATAGAGATTTGGTAGAACTGATTTAAGTTTCCCTGCATTAAAGTCTCCGGCCACTAGGAGCGCCGCCTCTGGGTGAGTGGTTTCCTGTTTGCTTATTTCCTTATACAGCTGACTGAGTGCGGTCTTAGTGCCAGCATCTGTCTGTGGTGGTAAATAAACAGCCACGAAAAGTATAGCTGAGAACTCTCTACTGCAATTTATCACAGTATACTCTACTTCAGGCGAGCAAAATCTAGAGACTTCCTTAGATTTCGTGTACCAGCTGTTGTTTACAAATATGCACAGACCGCTAGCTGAAAATCCATGTCGTCATTCAGCCACGATTCCGTGAAGCATAGGATATTACAGTTTTTGATGTCCCATTGGCAGGATATTCGTGATCGTACCTCGTCTAGTTTATTGTCCAATGATTGCACGTTGGCGAGTAATATTGACGGTAACGGCAGCTTTCCTAGTTGCGGGTCCAGACGAGGTATCTGGCTCTTCGTCCTCTGCGTCGCTTCCTTTTGCGAATAATTGGGATGTCTGCCCTGTGGGGTGTTTGGAGAATATCGTCTGAGTCCTGCTTGTTGTTGTTGTTGTTGTTGTTGTTGTTGTTGTTGTTGTCGTTGAAGAAATCTTCTTCTAATCCGAGATGTGTGATCGCTGTCCTGATATCCAGAAGCTCTTTTCTTCCATAAGATAAGGTTGCAGAAACATTATGTACAAAATAATTTACAAATATCGCGAAAAACCCCCACATAATAGCACAATTGGTTTAGGAGACTGTAAAACGGCGGCCATCTCCTCCGGCGCCATTTTCAAACTTCCACTGGCATCTCACCATACATCTGCCTGTAGTTATTGAACTCAACCTGCAGGAGGTTTGTTGTGATTGAGTGTGGGGGGAAACAGCTACAGGTGGGTGTGTTCTGACAGGTGGGTGTGTCTTGGTGGTGGCAAGGACAGACCCAAGAAACAACCACATCAAACCACACCACCAAGCCAACTCACTTTTGGATTCTGTCATGGCCGCCAGCATTTCTTGAGGAGCAAGCCAAAAAACTATACCAAATAAGCGGGTGCACTTCCCCTTTAAAAAACATTGTTCCATAATATTACGGTATTCGCTAAACCTGTTCACTTTATCAGTAGTATGCACACATTGGGGCACAGAAAGAAAGGAAAATGTAAGTCTGGAAAAATAATCTGTTATTGTGTAGGCAATAGTAATTTTTTATTTGTTAGCTAGGGTTTGAAGTAGGTGTATCTAGCTGTCTTATTTGTAATTGATTTCATAAACTTTATTGGAAATATGCAGTTTCCTTGTTCACATCAACCCAAGATGATGAACCCTGAAGATGGGACAAAGTGCATGACAAGGTGACCCAGAGGAAGCGCCAGCTGTTCTCAACCCCTACACTCAAAAAGGTACTGCAGTATCTAGAACCAAAAAGGGTTCATCGGCTGTCCCCATAGGAGAACCCTTTGAAGAACTTTTGGTTCCAGTTAGAACCCTTTAGGTTCTAGGTATAACTCGGGTTCTAGGTAGAATCCTTTTGTTTTCCATGTAGAACCCTTTCCACAGAGGGTTCTTCATGGAACCCAAAAGAGTTCTACCTAGAACCCAAGTTCTAGCTGGAACCAAAAACGGTTCTCCTTTTTTCTAAGAGTGTACATTGCCCCATTCTTACAAGTACACACACACACACACACACACACACACACACACACACACACACACACACACACACACACACACACACACACACACACACACACAGAGACGACATACTCTCAGTATACCATTCTATAATTTCTTTTTTATGCTTGTACTTGTAAATGAGTGTCGTAATTATGGTCTTATTTTGCTACATACACCACCGGGTCAAAATATTAGAACTCAGAATTCAAGGGTTTTTCTTTATTTTACTATTTTCTACATTGTAGAATAATAGTGAAGACATCAAAACTATGAAATAACACATATGGAATCATGTAGTAACAAAAAAGTGTTAAACAAATCAAAATATATTTTATATTTGAGATTCTTCAAAAAGCCACCCTTTGCCTTGATGTCTGCTTTGCACACTTGGCATTCTCTCAACCAGCTTCACCTGGAATGCCTTTCAACAGTCTTGAAGGAGATCCCACATATGCTAAGCACTTGTTGGCTGCTTTTCCTTTACTCTGCAGTCCGACTCATCCCAAACCATCTCAATTTGGTTGAGGTCAGGGAATTGTGGAGGCCAGGTCATCTGATGCAAACCATCACTATCCTTCTTGGTCAAATAGCCCTTACACAGCCTGGAGGTGTTTTGGGTCATTGTCCTGTTGAAAAACAAATGATACTCCCACTAAGCCGAAACCAGATGGGATGGCGTATCGCTGCAGAATTTTTTATTTTATTTTATTTCACCTTTTTTTAACCAGGTAGGCAAGTTGAGAACAAGTTCTCATTTACAATTGCGACCTGGCCAAGATAAAGCAAAGCAGTTCGACACATACAACAACACAGAGTTACACATGGAGTAAAACAAACATACAGTCAATAATACAGTAGAAAAATAAGTCTATATACAATGTGCGCAAATGAGGTGAGATAAGGGAGGTAAAGGCAAAAAAAAGGCCATGGTGGCGAAGTAAATACAATATAGCAAGTACAACACTGGAATGGTAGATTTGCAGTGGAAGAATGTGCAAAGTAGGTGCAAAGGAGCAAAATAAATAAATACAGTAGGGGAAGAGGTAGTTGTTTGGGCTAAATTATAGATGGGCTAAGTTCAGGTGCAGTAATCTGTGAGCTGCTCTGACAGCTGGTGCTTAAAGCTAGTGAGGGAGATAAGTGTTTACAGTTTCAGGGATTTTTGTAGTTCGTTCCAGTCATTGGCAGCAGAGAATTATCCTTTGTTTTGCTGACATTGAGTGAGAGGTTATTTCCTGACGCCACACTCCGAGGGCCCTCACCTCCTCCCTGTAGTCTGTCTCGTCATTGTTGGTAATCAAACCTACCACTGTTGTGTTGTCTGCACACTTGATGATTGAGTTGGATGCGTGCATGGCCACTCAGTCGTGGGTGAACAGGGCGTACAGGAGGGGGCTGAGAACGCACCCTTGTGGGGCCCCAGGATCAGCGGAGTCGAGATGTTGTTTCCTACCTTCACCACCTGGGGGCGGCCTGTCAGGAAGTCCAGGACCCAGTTGCACAGGGTGGGGTCAAGACCCAGGGACTCAAGCTTAATGATGAGATTGGAAGGTACTATGGTGTTGAATGCTGAGCTGTAGTCAATGAACAGCATTCTTACATAGGTATTCCTCTTGTCCAGATGTGATAGGGCAGTGTGCAGTTTGATGGCGATTGCATCGTCTGTGGACCTATTGGGCCGGTAAGCAAATTGAAGTGGGTCTAGGGTGACAGGTAGGGTGGAGGTGATATGATCCTTGACTAGTCTCTCAAAGCACTTCATGATGAAAGAAGTGAGTGCTACAGGACGATAGTCTTTTAGTTCAGTTACCTTGGATTTCTTGGGAACAGGAACAATTGTGGCCATCTTGAAGCATGTAGGGACAGCAGACTGGGATAGGGATTGACTGAATATGTCCGTAAACACACCAGCCAGCTGGTCTGCGCATGCTCTGAGGACGCGGCTAGGGATGCTGTCTGGGTTGGCAGCCTTGCGAGGGTTAACACATTTAAATGTTTTACTCACATCGGCCATGGAAAAAGAGAACCCACAGTCTTTGGTAGCGGGCCGCATTGGTGGCACTTTATTGTCCTCAAAGCGCGCAAAGAAGCTGTTTAATTTGTCTGGAAGCAAGACGTTGATATCTGTGATGGGGCTGGTTTTCCTTTTCTAATCCGTGATTGTCTGTAGACCCTGCCACATACGTCTCGTGTTTGAGCCGTTGAATTGCGACTCCACTTTGTCTCTGCACTGACACTTTGCTTGTTTGATTGCCTTACGGAGGGAATAACTACACTGTTTATATTTGGCCATATTCCCAGTTGCCTTGCCATGATTAAATGGTACGTGCTTTCAGTTTTGTGCGAATTCTGCCATCAATCCACGGTTTCTGGTTAGGGAAGGTTTTAATAGTCACAGTGGGTACGACATCTCCTATACACTTCCCTATAAACTCGTTGCCCGAGTAGCGTATACGTCATTGTTGTTCTCTGAGGCTACCCGGAACATATCCCAGTCCGCATGATCAAAGCAATCTTGAAGCGTGGAATCCAATTGGTCAGACCAGCGTTGGATAGACCTAAGCACAGGCGCTTCCTCTTTTAGTTTCTGCCTATAGGAGGGGAGCAACAAGATGGAGTCATAGTCAGATTTACCAAAAGAAGGGAGGGGAGGGCCTTGTATGCATCGTGGAAGTTAGAGTAGCAATGGTCAAGCGTGTTACTCGCTCGTGTAATGCAATCGATATGCTGATAGAATTTAGGTAGCCTTGTTCTCAAATTAGCATTGTTAAAATCCCCAGCTACAATAAATGCAGCGTCAGGATGTATGGTTTCCAGTTTACATAAAGTCCAGTAAATTTCTTTGATGGCCGTCTTGTTATCCTCTTGCGGAGGGATACACACGACTGTGACAATAACTGAGGAGAGTTGTCTTACATGAGTTGTTAATCATGAAACATACACCCTCACCCTTCTTACCGAAGAGATGTTTATTCCTGTCGGCGCGATGCACTGAAAATCCCGTAAGCTATATTGACTCCGACAGCATGTCCCAAGCTAGCCATGCTTCTGTGAAACAGAGGTGTCTGTGACCAACAGATGCATATCTGTATTCCCAGTCATGTGAAATCCATAGATCAGGGCTTAATGAATGTATTTCAATTGACTGATTTCCTCATATGAACTGTAACTCAGTCAAATCTGAAATTGTTGCATGTTGTGTTTATATTTTTGTTCAGTATAATAAGAACATAACAGGATATAACTGAGCGCAGAATAAAACTGGAAGCTCTCATCCAACACAGAAACAACTCAGTAACTAAACTAAAGGATCAACTCAGGACAGGGAATCTGTTACTGTCTTCAAAATAAACAACAAAACATTTCCCAGAAAGTGACTATGACATTTGACCACACACACTCAAACAAACTTTTCAATTTTAGGCATTCAATTTCAAATTCCCTTCGTCACTTATGAGTAGAGAAACAAGGAAAAGGTCTGATGAGTCTTTCTCTAAAAGGGCAGATGACGAATACCGGCCTCACAGCTGACCTATGACTTATTATAGTTCTTCCGTAAAGTTCAGCGGTGGAGATTTATTGACCACCAGTGTCTATGAGGTGACTCTCTGTCTCTGAAAACAATATGCTACACAGCTAGGCTGCTGAAAACAATACATGACACTGGGTTTGACCGGGGTGTGTCTCATAGTGAGGACGCACAACTAATCCACTTATAGAGATGATTCAGTCCACTGGAAAGCTACCATATGAGGAATTCTTTGAACATTGACACTGTCACAGATTCTCTCAGTGGAGGTGGGGGCAAGGCTGGGCAGTGTGTGTGTTGAGAGGGTAGAATGTGTTTGGGGTGGCAGGGAAGGTGTGTGTATGTGTGTGTGTCCATGTATATGTGTTTATGTCACACTCCAATGCTTAAGGATGTGAAACATTGTGAGACATGTTTGATTCGGGTGGGGATGTGCCTGTCTACACACCACCGCTCTCGGATATGACAAAGGGAAAAGAGGTGTGGTGCTCTTCCCACTGCTGCTGTAGGAGTGTGTGGGGGTGTATTGTGTGTGTGTATGCGTGCGTCCTCTAGGATATGAGTCAGGCAGGGAGTAGGGTAAGGAGGGCTGTGTGTGGAGTCAGAACAGGGAGAGGATGAATGACGGGGTTAATTTACTTCCCTCATCTCCCTGCGACCAGTGAAAGTGTTCTGAGTCATCACAGACATCAGGGCATTGGTGGTGTAACCATACACACACACACACACGCTGTCGCCTGAGTCATATCCTAGAGCAGTGGGTGGGAGGAACAGAGGACAGATGCGTGTGTGTGTGTGTGTGTGTGTGTGTGTGTGTGTGGAGGGGGTGGGGGGGGTCGAGATTCCATCAAGGCCAGAGGGAGTGTGGTCAGAGAGTGGGACTTATACACGTCACAAATCTGGGACCAGCACCATTGCTAACTAGCATAGCTGCTCCCTTTGTTGCAAAAAGTTATTGAATAATTAGAATCCCATTGTCATCTTCAACCTAGGCTACAGTCTCCTCCTCATTCTAGTAATATGCCATTTAGCAGAGACTTTTACAACATACTCATACTCGCAGAGCACACACTATACAGTAACCTAACCACTCATGCCACTCTTTATTCACAGTCCTGCCACACTCTGACAACAGTTGTGAGGGTCTACTGTACTGATTGCTTCGCCAAAACAGAAAAATAAAACCTGTGGTTTTTGAATACAATTCATTCAATTTCTGTCTACCGTATGTACCCCATGGAATAAGGAGGTGAGAGGAGGTGCCTACTCGTCATGGCTTAAGGAGAAAGTGATAGGGTGCAGTAGGAGGTGCAGGAGCAGAACATTCCTCCCCATGCCCAGAAGTAATCATAAAAAATGTGAACTATGTGGCTGCCATCCCAGTGAGACTTTGAACAGTGCTTAAAATAATAATAAAGTAATATTAGCAAAGTGAACCCAGATGGGGCCGAAAGCATTGTGTGCTCTCTCTCTATCTCTCACTCTTTCACTCTCACTCCTTCACTCTCACTGCAGTTCTAGACCAAGCCAGTTATTATCTACAGAAACGTAACTTCGCCCTGCGTCCCAAATAGCACCCTGTTCCAAACTCATTTTGCCCCGGGGGCCGCATTCGGTCTTCAACGTGATCCAGAGGGACGCACTGAAAATGGGTTATATTTCCTCACTGTCAAAATGTTCCCAAAACTTTCCTCTATCCATCGTTTTGGGAATTTCCGATGCACCCTGACTGTCTAGCTTTCATTTGGGTGATTTATTAGTGAGCTGGACACTGTATGAATGTAGGTCCATTATCATTTCTACACAGTTTTCATTTGGTTATGGTCATTTTAAAGTATACTGAGTTTGTCCCCACCCCCAAACTACCTGCAGGCAGTATTGAACCCCCTGGTTTGACACCCCTGGTTTATAGCAGAGCACTATATAGGGAATAGGGTGCCATTTGGGAGGCTTCCTGGGGGAGGAACAAGAATGGAACAGTATGAACTTCAAAACAAAGAAACACGCACACACACACGCACACACACACGCATGCACACACACACATATATACTGTATACAGTAAACCATTTAATTCAAATATGTATGAATGAATCTATACATGAACAGTATTCCAAATCTATGTTTATATTGAAAACTATGTACACATTTATGAATGTACACACTGATGATGTGTATGAATCTTTCACTGCCTGTGAATAGCAAAAGGAAGTGCAATCAAAGAGATACAGTGACTTCAGCAAGTATTCACACCCCTTGGCTTATTCCACATTTTGTTGTGTTACAGCCTGAATTCAAAATGGATTTAAAATAACTAACAGTCTTACCCATCTACACACAATACCCCAGAATGACAAAGTGAAAACATGTTTTTAGAAATGTTTGCAAATTTATTGAAAATGAAATACACAAATATATAATTTACAGTACATAAGTATTCACACCCCTGAGTCAATACTTTGTAGAAGCACTTTTGTCAGTGATTACAGCTATGAGTCTTTCTGGGTAAGTCTCTAAGAGCTTTCCACACCTGGATTGTGCAACACTTGCCCATTATTCTTTTCAAAATGCAAAACAGTTACGAGCAATAATGAAGTGGTTAAAAAAAAGTATGTGGGTATTTGCCGATCGCAGTTCGCCATGAATAAAGTAACCCCCCCAATATTTTCTATCAATTATTCTGCAAAAGGTGTGTAAACGGCATTTATGTTAGTCTATCCTCCACCCATGGCTTTGATATAGGGTACTATCTTCATTTTCCCTGCTTGTATATCTGGGACCTACAGCAGTAATTTATTTGACTAAGCTGTCCCAGGATATTAACACCCGTGTTATGGATGGTAAGAGCGCCTATATGTGACAGGAGCGCTGTACACCATCACTCTGGAGAAGAGGCACCAAGATCTGGAGATGGAGAACCATATCCAATTAGTTTTTTGTTTGGAAAAGGATCTGGTGATATCGACCATCCAGGTTATCTGTGAGGGCTCTGTTGATATTGTGTGGGGTCAAAACCAAGTGAATATATGAGATAATTAGACTAGCGAAAAGGGTTTCCTCTGAAAATAACTCTATACAGCCTCTAAAGGAGAAAGTATATTACATCCAAGTATATTACATCCGAGCTCAGAAATCCCCTCCTACCTCCTTTAAATAACAGAGACATTGCAAAATAAATGCCATCACACACAAACACGTCCATTAAGGAGAAGAAACCAAGACCAGAGATTTAGCAACATGCATGGTCCAGTTCTAACTGGTGTCTGTTTATACCCAGCCTAGTGCTGTGTGGTGCGAGATAGACATGACGGTGTGTTTCGGGTTGTGACTGACTTGGCAGACACTGGAGATGACAGGACGCCTCTGGGGGTGAAGGAGGACGGGGGGGTCTGTCAGATCATACAAGGTGGGGGCGGTGGTGATGGGGGTGGTGGACTGACAGTTGGGATGAGTGGTGGTGGTTTGAACAGTGGGATGAGGGTGTTGGTGGTTGTGCTGATGGTTGGGATGGTGGTGGGGTTGAGCAGTGGGGTGAAAGTGGGTGGTGGTGTTGATGGTGGTGGGCTGAATGGGATGAGGGTGGTGGAAGTCAGTGGAGGCTGCTGAGGGGAGGATGACTCATAATAACGGCTGGAAACGAGCAAATGGAATGGCCTCAAACACATTGTGTTTGATACCATTCCACCAATTCCGCTCCAGCCATTACCACGAGCCCGTCCTCCCAATTAAGGTGTCACCAACCTTCTGAGATGGTAGTGGTGTTGATGGTTGGAATTGTGGTGATGGTGGGGTGAGCAGTGGGGTGAGGTTGGGTGGTGGTGGTGCACTGTAAAACATTTCCTTGTAAATGTACAGCATTATACTGGCACCAGGAAAATACTGTACATTTACAATTAAATTCTCGCTGAAATCTAAATGTAAGAAAAACAATATATTTGTATATAAAAACATTGATTAAAATTGGTAAAAACAAAAAATGTACAACAGAATTGAAAATAGAAGTAACAACAGTTAACACTGTATTTATACAGTACCGGTCAAAAGTTTTAGAACACCTACTCATTCAAGGGTTTTTCTTTATTTTTACTATTTTCTACATTGCAGAATATTAGTGAAGACATCAAAACTGTGAAATAACCAAAACAGTGTTAAACAAATCAAATCAAAATATATTTTATATTTGATATTCTTCAAAGAGCCACCCTTTGCCTTGATGACAGCTTTGCACACTCTTGGTATTCTCTCAACCAGCTTCATGAGGTAGTCACCTGGAATGCATTTCAATGAACAGGTGTGCCTTCTTAAAAGTTAATTTGTGGAATGTCTTTCCTTCTTAAAATGTCAACGGAACAGCTGTTGCTCAATATGCATAATGTGACTAAAACGTTGTTTTAAACAACAACAAAAAAACAGTACATATACGTGTCTTAAATGGACAGAAAGCTTAAATTCTTGTTAATTTAACGGCATTGTCTAATTTACAGTAGCTATCAAAGCGAAAACATACCATGCTATTGTATGAGGAGAGTGCACAACAACAAAACACTTTTAGCACAGCGACAGGTTTGATACATTCACCTCTGAAGGTAAATCATTTACTTACATTCTGAAATCTTGCTCTGATTTGTCATCCTAAGGGTCCCAGAGATAAAATTTTGTGTAGTTTTGTTTGATAAAATCCTTTTTCATATCCTTAAAAGGTTCATATAGTATGCACGATCGATTTTGTATTTCCCCTCGTTCAACTTGCAAAGAAAGAAATCTGTAAAAATTGAATGCTAAACGTTGTTTCAACCATTCAAATTACATTCGTATTTATTCCTCAGACACTCTAAAAAGTAACCAGTCTTTCTATATCATGTCGAGAGTAGGTGGAAACCCTTTGTGTGAAGCAAAATCTTTCATCTAACCTCGCGCGTATGAGTCGAGTGGCGTTTGGACATTTATGCAAGAGCATGTCAAAGTGCGTTACGCATATCTGTGAGTTATGAAAACGAAGTCTTTGCAAATTTTGAACTTACAATATGGCTACTAATACTGGAAAAGCTAAATCAAAGTCCAGGTATACAGATTTTGGATGATATTCTAGCAGAAATCTACTGGGAAAGTGTCACAGACTTTAGACAAAGGAGAGGACGCTACCTTAGACTGGTAAGTGAAATACCAGTCTTTATATTTATATTATTTTATATTGTAAATCCGAGCTAATGCAGTTGTTTCAATGGTTGCAAAGTAATAATTTGAAAGATTTTTGAAAGATTTTCTTTGATTGCTATATATATACAGTATATATAAAATATTTCAAAAGTCTCTCAAATGAATACTATGCAACCATTGAAATAACTGCATATATATATATATATATATATATATATATATATATATATAATCCCTAATGAAATATGTGTATGAACAGCAAACAAGGCACTCGAAAGCCACAACATGTCAAAATCAACAGACAATACACATTGGGCTCCTGACTGGCGCAGTGGTCTAACACACTGCAATACCTGGTTCAAATCCAGTCTGCATCACATCCGTGATTGGGAGTTCCATAGGGCGGTGCACAATTGGCCCAGCGTCGTCTGGGTTTGGCCTGGGTAGGCGTCATTGTAAATAATAATTTGTACTGACTTGCCTAGTTAAATAAAGCTTACTAAAAAAAATTAAAATATTAAAAATAATAATTGGTACACACACTTCACCACAGTGTTCTCCACTCTATATAATATATGTTTATAGATGTGTTGTTTATTTGATGTATTTCTAAAATAATGGTTCAATAAAATAAATAATAACTTGAGTTCTTACTGATTTAAGAAAAAAAATTCAATAGTGGTAAATACTGACTTCAAAGAGACCACATTCAAGACCTCTCTTTTACACGCAACTACTTATCTAAATCCCCCCTTCTGACACCCAGGTGACAGACATCTCAGCTTGGATGTCGGCCCACCTCTTCAAGCTCAGTCTCGACAAGACAGAGCGGCTCTTCCTACCAGGGAAGGTCTGCCTGCTCCAAGAACTCTCTGTCACGTTTGATAACTCCACGGTGTCCCCCTCCTAGAGTGCAAAGAACCTTGGCGTGGCCTTGGACAACACCCTGTCCGTCATTGCAAACGTCAATGCAGTGACTCGGTCCTGCAGGTTCATGCTCTACAACATCCACAGACTACGACCTTTCCTCACACAGGAAGGGAGACGCTAATTCAGCCACTTGTCATCTCCCGTCCACACGACTGCAACACTCTGTTGGCTGGGCTCCCCGCTTGTGCCATCAAAGCCCTGCAAATTCAGAAAGCCGCAGCGGGCCTCGTGTTCAACCTTCCCAAGTTCTCCCATGCCACCCTGCTCCTCCGCACACTACACTGGCTTCCTGTCGAAGATCACATCACTGTCTTTACTGATAACTACTTTTTGGGGGGGAAAATGTACTTGCTACGATAGTGATGATATGTTGTCGTCTAACCTAGCTATCCTAACATTAATGCACTAATGTAAGTTGCTATGGATAATAGCGTCTGCTAAATTACAAAAAAAAGGCTCTGAGAGGCGCAGGGTGAGGGTGAGGGAGCTGACCTGGCCTAAAATGAAGACCTTTTCCATGTAAAGTGCACTGCTTTGACACTCTATTTCCCATTGGGCTGTGGTCATAATGTGTGCACTATACAGTCTGTGGAATAGGGTGTAAAATCAGACTTAGCCCTGGACCTGCACTGAGCACTCTGTCTGTCTGTTTTCCTCATTACCACGCCCTGTGTGTCATCACTGCCACTTTATTCCATTCAGCACTCTTACCTGGTTACTGTTGAGTAGGAAAACATTTTGAAACAGTACCGAAGCTTGTCCAATAAGAAAACAGATGTTGGTGTTTCTGTTGCACTCTTTGTTGCTACAGTGGGCCCCACCGAACAGGACCCTGTAGTGTTTCTCAGGCAACACCTCATTCCAGACTACACAACACTGAGAGCCTTGTGTGTCAGTAAACAGCTGCCAGAGGCCACCTATACTGTACTCAACCTCCAGTTAAACTGCTGTAAACACCAGGTTTACACACACCACACCTTTGCTTCCTCCCTATTGTAGCAAGGCTGCTCAAGGCTCCTGCTTCTACTTTGGGGTTGAGGTTTGGATTAAACCTGAAATAGGAAATAGAGGTAAAGTAGAGATTTTGTATTTTTCAATGACCTCATGAAATAACCTGTAGTTAATTTTTACTCTTTTTTTAAATAGATCTCCCCCTCTGAAGGCTACTGAATACTCTGCTCTCCCTCGGGCCAGCTAAATCTTTACTGTATGGCTGCCCAGTCTTTGTCTGTGTCCTTTATGCAACCCTATTCACTATTGGCCCTGGTCAAAAGTAGTGCACTAAATAGGGAACAGGCTGCCATTTGGGACGCATTCCTTTGAGTTTGAAGTTTGAAGTCTAGCACATCATTAATTGGGGGATTAGACACCCTGAGAAGTTGTTAATCACCACAGTCATTCACACTCCACACAGACTCACCGGTCTGCCCTGGGCCCGCTCCTCTATGTGTTGGGGCTAGAGGCTGGGGCCTGGGAATGGGGGCTGGAGCTGAGGGATAGGGTGACTGGTGTGAGAATAGGGGCTCTAGGGAAGTGAGGTGAGTTTGGCCAGTGGCTATGGGTGAGACAGGGAGAGACTGGGCTGAGACTAGGGGAGACAAGGGAAGATTCGGCCTGTGGGAGATAGGGGGAGAGTGGGGGAGAGTGGTCCAATGCTATTGGAGCTGATGGTTGTTAATTAGAGGGAAAGCTCTGCAGAGACTGATGGAGGAGAAAGGCTCTCAGGATGTGAGTCCAGGGTGAGAGAGTTCACGCACAAAACACTGGCTTTTCATCACGTCATGATTCATTCAGTGTGTGTTGTGTGTATGGTTGGGGTGTGTGTGTGAGTGTGTTTGCACGTACATGTATGCGTGTGTAAGACAAAGAAAGTGAGAAAGTGTGTAGTTGTGTTTGTGTGCATACTGGCGTTTGTGTATGTTGCGTGTGCGTGGCATGCATACTGGGGTGCATTGTGTTTGTCTGTGTGTGTTTGTGAGTGTGTGTGTCTTTCCTCACTGGTTAGGCATTCCTGTAGAGAAAGCGGTGTGAAGTGAAAGAGTGGTACTCTCACAGTGCAGGTATTCATGGCTGTAGCCCCTGTGGGCAGGACCGGCCTCCACTGTTCACAGGACAAAGCCTATCCAGCAGAGCCCAGACACACTCTCACACACTCACAGAGACAGGGAGGAACAAGGGGAGAGAGGGAGAGGGGGGTAAATGACGGGAGAAGGGGGATAAGAGAGGGAGGAAAAGAAAGAAAAGCGATGAGAGATGGTGTGTAGGAACAGACAGAGGGACGAAGGGGAGAGGGAGAGGCGTTCCATGTAATTTCAACAAGCCATGACACCCACCATCTCAGATTGTTTTGAAATCAATTGCTGCTGTAGTTAGAAGCAAGTAAGATTGGCATTCCTGAAACATAATTTCTTGTTGAAATTAAAAAGTATCTGGCCATCTTAATGAATAGGATTCAGATAATATTCAGTAAATATAGTACCCAACATCCGATTTGGACCAAACTTATTTTTACCAACGAGTAAGACATGAGGAATCCACATTTGTTTGGTCAATAGTCACCCATGGACTACCCACATCCTAGGTAAATCCAGTATACAGTATAATTTCTCTATGTTTGACAAGTAGTATGAAGCTGCAGCTTGTAGTATTGCTTCTCCATACTATGTAATGTATTCCCAATGAATCTGGTGATGTTTTTACCCATGTTCAGAGAAATTTGTATTTGAAGTCACTTGCATTATTTACCAGAAAGTAGTGTGAATACCAGGTTTTGACCACTAGATGCCACTGTACCTACTATACCGCCACATGCTTCTATTCATTTCGCTGGTCTTTTGTGTTTATTAATTAAAACACTATTATTGCACACAGTGATTCCATGCAACTTATTATGTGACTCGTTAAGCAAATCTTTACTCCTGAACTTATTTAGACTTGCCATAACAACGGGGTTGAATACTAATTGAGTCCAGACATTTCAGCTTTTCATTTTGAATACATTTGTAAAAGTTTCTAAAAACATAATTCCGCTTTGACATTATGGGATATTGTGACACAAAATCTCAATATAATCAATTTTAAATTCAGGCTGTAACACAACAAAATGTGGAAAAAGTCAAGGGGTGTGAATACTTTCTGAAGCCACTGTACAATTTTGCATAGTGATGGGCCTCTTAGAGAGCTTGCACTTGTTTGACTAGTCAAGGAGAGTTGAGTTGAAGCATTAGGTTGCTAAGAGAAGGGCAAACTGATTTGCTTTCATAGAGGACTGGCTTGAATTGTGAGGAGGACCATAAAATTTATTTGAATCATGAGCCAAATATTATGGTTTACTGCCCAAAGTTGCAAAGTAAATGTTGTGATCTATTTAATAAACACAAGAGACCAGCAAAATTGATGAGTGTGGCTGTATAGCAGGAAAAGCGGCATCTAGTGTTCAGACCTGGTACTTTCATACAACTTTATGGTAAATAATGCAAGCGATTTCAACGTCAAAATTCTCTGAACAGAAAGAAAAAACATCAATGGAATCACAGGGAATACATTACATAGTATGGAGAATCAATACTCGAAGCCACAGCTTCATACTATTTGTCAACCATATAGAACTTATACTGTATACTTGTTGTTGGGTTGGATGGGGTGTGGGGTGTGGGGGTCTGTGGGTGGCTTTTGACAATTTTTGCGTGATTCCTCATGTCTTACTCATTGGTAAGAAGAAATTTGGTTTAAATCGAATGTTGGGCACAATATTTATTGAATATCATCTGAATCCTATGCATTAAAATGGCCAAATTGGGTGCAATCAATCAGCTTAATTTCTCAGAGATCAAATTATATTTCAACAAAAGAATGTTTCAGGATTGCTAATCGTATCTGTTACTAACTAATTAAACGATTTCAGAAAAATCTGAGAGGGTGGGTGTCAAACCTCTTGTGCTTTTTGTGGTGGAACAACCCAGGGGAGATAGAGAGGAGAGGAGCAAAGAGGGCACTCAGAGAAGGTATGTGTGTAGCAACAGAGAGAGAGGGGGACAGGAGAGTGAGAGTCAGAGTGGACAAGAACCTGACACCCTCAGCACACAGGGGGACAAACACCTACATGGAGATGACAGCGTTCCCTCCCTCATATGCCCCTCTAGACATAACTACGACAACATAACCAACAAAAACGGGTTACAACTCCTGCAGCTTTGTCGGACGCTGGGTATGTACATAGTCAATGGTAGACTTCGAGGGGACTCCTATGGTAGGTACACCTATAGCTCATCTCTTAGCAGTAGTTCTGTAGACTACTTTATAACTGACCTCAACCCAGAGTCTCTTAGAGCATTCACAGTCAGTCCACTGACACCCCTATCAGATCACAGCAAAATCACACTCAAATTGAACAGAGCTTTGCTCAATTCATGAGACATCAAAGCCAAAGGAACTGAATAATATTAAGAAATTATATAGATGGAAGGAAAGTAGTGTGGAAATCAACCAAAAAACAATTAGGCAACAACAAATTCAAGCCTTTCTAGACAATTTCCTGGACAAAATGTTTCACTGTAATAGTGAAGGCGTAAACTTGGCAGTAGAAAACCTAAACAGTATATTTGACCTCTCAGCTTCCCTATCAAAAAATTAACAACAATGACAAATGGTTTGATGAAGAATGCAAAAACCTAAGAAAGAAATAGAGAAACCTATCCAACCAAAAACATAGAGACCCAGAAAACCTGCGCCTTCATTATGGTGAATCATTAAAACGATACAGAAATACACTACGGAAAAAGAAGGAACAGTGCGGAAGAAATCAGCTCAATGTAATTGAAGAATCCATAGAATCTAACCCCTTCTGGGAAAATTGGAAAACTCTAAACAAACAACAACACAAAGAGTTGGATAAACCACTTCTCCAATCTTTTTGTCTCTATAACAAAGAACAAACAGCAAAAACATTTACATGATAAAATACAAATCATAGAATCAACTATTAAAGACTACCAGAACCCACTGGATTCTCCAATTACACTGAATGAACTATAGGACAAAATACCAACCCTCCAACCCAAAAAGGCCTGTGGGGTTGATGGGATCCTAAATGAAATGATAAAATATACAGACCACAAATTCCAATTGGCTATACTTAAACTCTTTAACATCATCTTCAGCTCTGGCATTTTCCCCAATATTTGGAACCAAGGATTGATCACTCCAATCCACAAAATCAGAGACAAATTTGACCCCAATAACTACCATGGGATATGCATCAACAGCAACCTTGGGAAAATCCTCTGCATTATCATTAATAGCAGACTCATACATTTTGTCAGCGAAAACTATGTACTGAGCAAATGTGAAATTGGCTTTTTACCAAATTACCGTACGACAGACCACGTATACACCCTTCTCATGCTTTGTTGATTTCATAAAAGCTTTCGACTCAATTTGGCATTAGGGCCTGCTATACAGATTGATGGAAAGTGGTGTTGGGGTGTAACGTCCTGACCAGAGTTCTTATGTGTTTTGCTTGTTTAGTGTTGGTCAGGACGTGAGCTGGGTGGGAATTCTATGTTGTGTGTCTAGTTTGTCTGTTTCTATGTTCAGCCTGATATGGTTCTCAATCAGAGACAGCTGTCAATCGTTGTCCCTGATTGAGAATCATATATAGGTGGCTTGTTTTGTGTTGGGGATTGTGGGTGGTTGTTTCCTGTCTCTGTGTTTGTGTTCTGCACCAGCTAGGACTGTGACGGTATGTTCTTTTGTTATTTTGTATAGTGTTTTTGTTTTGTCCATTAAATTCATTATGTCAAATTACCACGCTGCACATTGGTCCTCTGATCCTTCTCGCCTCTCCTCGTCTGAGGAGGAGGACGAAGTAGACTGCCGTTACATGGGGGGAAAATATACGATATTATAAAATCCATGTACACAAGCAACAAGTGTGCTAAAATATTACGGTATTCGGTTAAAATTGGCAAAAAACACACATTTTTTCCCCACAGGGCCGGGGGGTGAGACAGGGATGCAGCTTAAGCCCCACCCTCTTCAACATATATATCAACGGATTGGTGAGGGCATTAGAACGGTCTGTAGCTAACCGGCCTCACTCTACTAGAATCTGAAGTCAAATGTCTACTGTTTGCTGATGATCTGTTTGCTGATGATCTCTCCCCAACGAAGGAAGGCCTACAGCAGCACCTAGATCTTCTGCACAGATTCTGTCAGACCTGGGCCCTGACAGTAAATCTCTGTAAGACAAAAATAATGGTGTTCCAAAAAAGTCCAGTTGCCAGGACCACGAATACCAATTCCATCTACACACCGTTGCTCTACAGCACACAAAAAACTATACATACCTTGGCCTAAACATCAGCGCCACAGTTAACTTCCACAAAGCTGTGAACGATCTGAGAGACAAGGCAAGAAGGGCCTTCTATGCCATCAAAAGGAACATAAAATTCGACATACCAATTAGGATCTGGCTAAAAATACTTGAATCAGTTATAGAACCCATTGCCCTTTATGGTTGTGAGGTCTGGGTTCCGCTCACCAAAATTGAGACTCTGCATGCAGAATTCTGCAAAAATATCCTCAGTGTACAATGTAAAACACCAAATAATGCATGCAGAGTAGATTTAGGCCGACACCTGCTAATTATCAAAATCCAGAAAAGAGCCGTTAAAATTTACAACCACCTAAAAGGATGCGATTCCCAAACCTTCCATTACAAAGCCATCACCTATAGAGAAATTAACCTGGAGAAGAGCACCCTAAGCAAGCTTGTCCTTTGGCACTGTTCACAAACATGAACAGACCCCACAGAGCCCCAGGACAGCAACACAATTAGACCCAACCAAATCATGAGAAATAAAAGATAATTACTTGACACAATAGAAAGAATTTACAAAAGAAACAGAGCAAACTAGAATGCTATTTAGCCCTAAAAAGAGAGTACACAGTGGCAGAATACCTGACCACTGTGACTGACCCAAAATTAAGGAAATCTTTGACTATGTACAAACTCAGTGAGCATAGCCTTGCTATTGAGAAAGGCCGCCAAAGGCAGACCTGGTCCTCAAGAGATGAAAGGCTATGTGCACAATGCCCACAAAATTAGGTGGAAACTGAGCTGCACTTCCTAACCTCCTGCCAAATGTTTGACCATATTCAGGGGTTCATAATAGTCACCTTTCGGCGAAATTCGCCGTTTTGAATCCAAAATAGGTGACCTATGTGATTCGTATAGATCCGATGAGAACATTTTGGGAGGGGGGTGTTGGATCACTACTGGCTGTAAGCGATCGAGTGATGCGTGTTTGGAGCAATACTGGCTGTATCCAAGGCTCAGCCAATCGTTTAGACAACAACAGAATGCAGCGCAGCACGCGACTGAAGAAAGAAGAGAGCAAACTAGTCTCTAGTCTCTCAATTGACTAGAGACAGCATCAGCGCATGCTCCGGAAAGGCAGCTTGTCAGTTACAGCAGCGTGTCCCCTGAACGATAATGAAGAGGTAACGTTAGGTGAGAAGCCTGACCACGGAGATGGGGGTGAGAAGGTGATGAAGGGTACTTCATGAGCTGTAATCAAAAAACAACTGCATTTGGAAAGTTTGAGGTGAGGGAGAAAGTGTGGTGGAACAAGTATTAGCATTGTTAAGTATCTTGCTAGTTGGATCCGTTAGCTAGCCAGAGAAATGTTGAGCAACATTAGCCAACTCATCTGATCAATAATTGAGTTTAAGGTGTGAAAATTAGCTTGCTAATAAAGTCAGACAGCTAGCGTTAGCTAGCTAACTTTACAACATCAGATGAACTAACATTAGTAATCTCACCAATTCGCTATAGTATTAACTGGTATATGACTCCTTGTCGTTCCTCAAGTTATAACGCGTTAGTTGCTTACTGGACCCTGGCAATCTGTATGAAATGTTAACTAGCTAACTAGCTAACGAACTAAGCACTATCTGTTAACTAATGTTTTCCCTCTACGGTATGTGGTTATTTTTCAGAATGAGAGAATTAGGTGAAAATGAGGCGTTGATTGTTAAACAAGTGGATTCAGGGATCAAGTGTAGCTGGAGCTGGGCCTGGCTTGAGCTGGATGCCACTATAGAGGTGAAAGGAACACCACACACTTTCCCTCTTTCTCACTTTTGCTGGCACATTGTAGAACAGATGTCCCACAGGCAGAAAGTGTACAATGTAATAATGTGCAGTGTAGCCCAAGATATTGTTTTTGTTGTGTTGAACTTGACAGTAACACGTGTGTGTGTGAGGGAGGGAGGATTATATATATTTTTACTCAGTGAACATTATTTTTGCACACATGTAGCCTTGTGCACTTGATCGATGTCTATAATGGCCGCCATAGTAGAGCAAAAATAGAATGCCTGTTTGTTTCATTCTATTTCTACTTTAAGATATTTTTTCCCAAGTGCAATATTTAGACTGATCATGTAGATCATATTATTTGTTGTTTTTAAATAGTTAACCTGCATTTCCCCCTAGCAGGGATTTTTTGCATGTTTCAGTGCAAAAAAAAAGTGTCACCTTTGTGGGCTCTCACGAGTTTGCATCCCTGCATATCAGAGACACATATTTCCCTCATTTTACACAGACCCACAAAGAATTCGAAAACAAATCCAATTTTGATAAACTCCCATATCCATTGGGTGAAATACCACAATGTACAATCACAGCAGCAACATTTGTGACCTGTTGCCACAAGAAAAGGGCAACCAGTGAAGAACAAAAACCATTGTAAATACAACCTATATTTATGTTTATTTATTTTCCCTTTTGTACTTTAACTATTTTCACACCATTACAACACTGTATGTAGACATACTATGACATTTGAAATATCTTTATTTTTTTGGGAACCTTTTGTAAGTGTAACGTTTTACGGTACATTTTTATTGTTTATTTCACTTTTGTTTATTATCTATTTCACTTACTTTGGCAATGTAAACATATGTTTTCCATGCCAGTAAATGCACTCCCATGCACTCAATGAGCTGTATTCCGCCATAAGCAAATAGGAAAATGCTCATCCAGAGGCAGCGCTCCTAGTGGCCAGGGACTTCACTGACATTTTCAACCTCTACCTGTCTGAGTCTGTAATACCAACATGTTTCAAGCAGACCACCATAGTGCCTGTGCCCAAGAACACTAAAGTAACCTGCCTAAATGACAACCGTCTGTAGCCATGAAGTGCTCTGAAAGGCTGGTCATGGCTCACATCAACACCGTTATCCCAGAAACCCTAGACACACTCCAATTTGCATACCACCCCAACAGATCCACAGATGATGCAATCTCTATTTTACTCCACACTGCCCTTTCCCACCTGGACAAAAGGAACACCTACATGAGAATGCGTTCAACACCATAGTACCCTCAAAGCTCATCAATAAGCTAAAGACCCTGGAACTAAACACCTCCCTCTGCAACTGGGTCCTGGACTTCCTGACGGGCCACCACTAGGTGGTAAGGGTAGGTAACAACACATCCGCCACGCTGATCCTCAACACGGGGGCCCCTCAGGGATGTGTGCTCAGTCCCCTCCTGTACTCCCTGTTCACTCATGATTGCA